>NC_046167.1:38676650-38976650 GCF_011064425.1 Rattus rattus
CCCATACACTTATGGGCACTTGATTTTGACAAAGGAGCCAAACCATCAAATGGAAAAAAGATAGCATTTTCAGCAAATGGTGCTGGTTCAACTGGAGGTCAACATGTAGTAGAATGCAGATCGATCCATGCATATCACCCTGTACAAAGCTTAAGTCCCAGTGGATCAAGGACCTCCTCATCAACCAGATACACTCAAACTAATAGAAGAAAAAGTAGGGCAGCATCTCTAACACATGGGCACTGGAAAAAATTTCCTGAACAAAACACCAATGGCTTATGCTCTAAGATCAAGAATCGACAAATGGGATCTCATAAAACTGCAAAGATTCTGGAAGGCAAAGGACACTGTGTATAGGACAAAACGGCAACCAACATATTGGGAAAAGATCTTTACCAATCCTACAACAGATAGAGGCCTTATATCCAAAATATACAAAGAACTCAAGAAGTTAGACTGCAGGGAGACAAATAACCGTATTAAAAAATGGGGTTCATCCCAGTGAACTAGACTGTTGGGGAGAGGGAAGCAAGGGGGGGAGGGTTGGGAGGGGAACACCCATAAGAAAGGGGGGGGGAGGGGGATGTTTGCCCGGAAACCGGGAAAGGGAATAACACTCGAAATGTATATAAGAAATACTCAAGTTAATAATAATAAAAAAATATAAAAAAAATGGGGTTCAGAGCTAAACAAAGAATTCACAGCTGAGGAATGCAGAATGGCTGAGAAACACCTAAAGAAATGTTCAACATGTTTAGTCATAAGGGAAATGCAAATCAAAACAACCCTGAGATTTCACCTCACACCATTGAGAATGGCTAAGATCAAAAACTCAGGTGACAGCAAATGGTGGCAAGGATGTGGAGAAAGAGGAAGACTCCTCCATTGTTGGTGGGATTGCAGACTGGTACAACCATTCTGGAAATCAGTCTGGAGGTTCCTCAGAAAATTGGACATTGAACTGCCTGAGGATCCAGCTATACCTCTCTTGGGCATATACTCAAAAGATGCCCCAACATATAAAAAAGACACGTGCTCCACTATGTTCATAGCAGTCTTACTTATAATAGCCAGAAGCTGGAAAGAACCCAGATGCCCTTCAACAAAGGAATCGATACAGAAAATGTGGTACATCTACACAATGGAATATTACTCAGCTATCAAAAACAATGACTTTATGAAATTTGTAGGCAAATGTTTGGAACTGGAAAATATCATCCTCAGTGAGGTAACCCAATCACAGAGAAACACACATGGTATGCACTCATTGATAAGTGGCTATTAGCCCAAATGCTTGAATTACCCTAGATGCATAGAACACATGAAACTCAAGATGGATGATCAAAATGTGAATGCTTCACTCCTTCTTTAAAAGGGGAACAAGAATACCCTTTGCAGGGAATAGAGAGGCAAAGATTGAAACAGAGACAGAAGGAACACCCATTCAGAGCCTGCCCCACATGTGGCCCATACATATACAGCCACCCAATTAGACAAGATGGATGAAGCAAAGAAGTGCAGGCAGACAGGAGCCGGATGTAGATCTCTCCTGAGAGAGACAGCCAGAATACAGCAAATACAGAGGCGAATGCCAGCAGCAAACCACTGAACTGAGAACAGGACTCCCCATTGAAGGAATCAGAGAAAGAACTGGAAGAGCTCGAAGGTGTTTGAGACCCCATATGAACAACAATGCCAAGCAACCAGAGCTTCCAGGGACTAAGCCACTACCTAAAGATTATACATGGACTGACCCTGGACTCTGACCTCATAGGTAGCATTGAGTATCCTAGTAAGATCATCAATGTAAGGGGAAGCCCTGGGTCCTGCTAAGACTGAATGTGATTGTTGGGGGGAGGGGGGAATGGGGGGGGGGGGGGGAGGGGAACACCCATAAAGAAGGGGAGGGGGAGGGATTAGGGGATGTTTGCCCGGAAACCGGGAAAGGGAATAACACTCGAAATGTAAATAAGAAATACTCAAATTAAAAATAAATAAAATAAAAAAATAAAAAAGTCCTCTATCATATTCATGATATGGGATTTTAGATTTTAATCTTGCTTTTCAGCTGTATTGGGGTATCAGGGCTTTGTGTGGTGGGAGAACTGTGTTTTGATGTCACTAGCATTTGTTTCTGTTGCTTATGGTCTTGCATTTACCTCTTGCCATCTGGTTATCTCTAGTGCTAACTGCCCTTGCTGTCTCTGAATGGAGCCTGTTTTTTCTGTGAGCCTTGTTCTGTCAGAACTCCTGGGAGTCCAGCTGTCTCTTTGATCCTGAGATTCTGGGTGTGGCAGAGCTTCTGGGAGTCAAGCTGCCTATGGGATCCTGAGATCCTGGTGTGTCTGAGCTCTTTGGAGTCAAGTTTCTCCGGTGTTGTAGGAGTGGGTGGACCCCTCTCGGCACAGAGTGCAAGCTAAGAGATGTATGCCTCTAGCTGGGCAAGGCCTATCCTTCATTAAGTTAATCAGGTATACAATAGTATACAATGTGTTATGTAAAGGATCAAGAGAGAGCCCCTAATAGCCCCATTTTTCTGTAGGGAAGGAAATGTTTCTGTTGAGAGGGCTAAGTAGAGACCAAATGGTGTCATGTCAGAGTAGAGGAGGATTTGTGGTTGTTAGAGAGTTTTGGATTGGAACCTGCTTCCCTGGTTCCTATGGGAGCTCCCAGTTATGTGGTGTTGGGGCAGATGTTGTGGCCTCAACCCTGATCTTGTGTCGGAGTTCCAGTGATCCTGGGTGTGTCAGGCACCTGGGAGTTGAGCTTCCTCTGGGTGCCAGCACCTGGGTCCGCTCTGGGCACAGGTGCACGCTGGAAGGAACCAAGATACATTTTTAAAAGACACTTTTAGTGCGATCAGTGTAAATTTTAACATAAAAAAAACTCTAGGGGAAGGTCAAGGATTTGAGGAAATAATACTGTCCTGTTAATCAAGAACCTCTTTGAACTGAAGACCGAATTTGTAATTTAGGTGAGAGGTAATATACAGTTGTAGTTCTTCATTTATGCCACCAGATGGTGCCAACACATCTCTCCTGGTTTTTGCTAGCTGCTTTGGAATCCTGCTCTTGAGAGGTGTGAAAGATTGAAGTTGAGTTATGCACTCTTTTAACCAAGTTAAGGTTAATTATGGATTCAGCTTTAGTTGTAGCTAAGTATATTTACAAGGGCGACATCTGAAGGATGTGTACTGTATTTTCAGAGGACCTGTTCAGTTTTCTAGTACCCACTTTTTTGGTCGTTCACATTTGTTCTTTCTCCAATAGCACTTTCAGGTACCCAACAACATTTTCCAGCCTCCAAGGCAACACACACACACACACACACACACACACACACACACACACACACACACACACACACACACACAGAGTTAAACATAAAATTTCATTAAGTTAATCAGGTGTATAGATAGTGTATAATGTGTTATGTCAAAGGATCAGAGAAAGCCCCTAATAGCACCCCATTTTTCTGTAGGGAAGGAAATGTTTCTGTTGAGAGGGCTAAATAGAGACCAAATGGTATCATGTCAGAGTAGAGGAGGATTTGTGGTTGTTAGAGAGTTTTGGATTGGTGTATGGAGACAAGGTCCTGGGGACTTGTAATAGGTGTCCTAGATAGGTGTGTTACTTCATCTAGCACTCACAGAGCTCACTTACTAAACATAAAATAGAAGTGTATAGGGGTTCTGGGAGTTGAAATAGGCAAGTGGCTTTTCCAAAATCACACAGATCAGCCAATTTTCTTTCTTTTTTTTTCTCCATCTTTATTAAATTGGGTATTTCTTATTTACATTTCAATTGTTATTATCTTTCTCGGTTTCCAGGCAAACATCACCCTAAGCCCCCCTCCCCTTCTATATGGGTGTTTCCCTCCCAATCCTCCCCCTATTTCTGCCCTTCCCCCAATAATCCTGTTCACTGGGGGTTCAGTCTTGGCAGGACCAAGGGCTTCCCCTTCCACTGGTGCTCTTACTAGGCTATTCATTGCTAGGTATGAGGTTGGTTGGAGCCGAGGGTCAGTCCATGTATAGTCTTTGGGTAGTGGCTTAGTCCCTGGAAGCTCTGGTTGGTTGGCATTGTTGTTCATATTCGGTCCCAAGCCACTTCAAGCTCTTTCAGTCCTTTCTATGATTCCTTCAACGGGGGTCCCGTTCTCATTTCAGTAGTTTAATGATGGCATTCGCCTATGTATTTGCTGTATTCTGGGTGTGTCTCTTAGGAGAGATTTACATCCGGTTCCTGTCAGCCTGCACTTCTTTGCTTCATCCATCTTATCTAGTTTGGTGGCTGTATATGTATGGGCCACATATGGGGCAGGCTCTGAATGGGTGTTCCTTCTGCCTCTGTTCTAAACTTTGCCTCCCTATTCCCTCCCAAGGGTATTTTTGTTCCTCTTTTAAAGAAGGAGTGAAGCATTCGCATTTTGATCATCCTTCTTGAGTTTCATGTGTTCTGTGTATCTAGGGTAATTCAAGCATTTGGGCTAATAGCCACTTATCAATGTGTTCATACCATGTGCGTTTTTCTGTGATTTGGTTACCTCACTCAGGATGATATTTTCCAGTTCCCTCCATTTGCCTATGAATTTCATAAAGTCATTGTTTTTGACAGCTGAGTAATATTCCATTGTGTAGATGTACCACATTTTCTGTATCCATTCCTCTGTTGAAGGGCATCTGGGTTCTTTCCAGCTTCTGGCTATTATAAATAAGGCTGCTATGAACATAGTGGAGCACATGTCTTTGTTATATGTTGGGGCATCTTTTGGGTATATGCCCAAGAGAGGTATAGCTGGGTCCTCAGGTAGTTCAGTGTTCAATTTTCTGAGGAACCTCCAGACTGACTTCCAGAATGATTGTACCAGTCTGCAATCCCACCAATAATGGAGGAGTGTTTGTCTTTCTCCACATCCTCGCCAGCATTTGCTGTCACCTGAGTTTTTGATCTTAGCCATTCTCACTGGTTTGAGGTGAAATCTCAGGGTTGTTTTGATTTGCATTTCCCTTATGACTAAAGATGTTGAACATTTCTTTAGGTGTTTCTCAGCCATTGAGCATTGCTCAGCTGTGAATTCTTTGTTTAGCTCTGAGCCCCATTTTTTAATAGGGTTATTTGTCTCCCTGCAGTATGTCTTCGTGAGTTCTTTGCATATTTTGGATATGTGCCCTCTATCAGTTGTAGGATTGGTAAACATCTATTCCCAATCTGTTGGTTGCTGTTTTGTCCTAACAACAGTGTCCTTTGCCTTACAGAAGCTTTGCAGGTTTATGAGATCCCATTTGTTGATTCTTGATCTTAGAGCATAAGCCATTGGTGTTTTGTTCAGGAAATTTTCTCCAGTGCCCATGTGTTCGAGATGCTTCCCCACTTTTTGTTCTATTAGTTTGAGTGTATCTGGTTTGATGTGGAGGTCCTTGATCCACTTGGACTCAAGCTTTGTACAGGGTGATAAGCATAGATCGATCTGCATTCTTCTACAACCTGACCTCCAGTTGAACCAGCACCATTTGCTGAAAATGCTCTCTTTTTACTGGAAGAGCTTGAAGGGGCTCGAGACCCCATATGTACAACAATGCCAAGCAACCAGAGCTTCCAGGGACTAAGCCACTACCTAAAGACTATACATGGACTGACCCTGGACTCTGACCTCATAGGTAGCAATGAATATCCTAGTAAGAGCACCAGTGGAGGGGGAAGCCCTGGGTCCTGCTAAGACTGAACCCCCAGTGAACTAGATTGTTGGGGGGAGGGCAGCAAGGGGGGGAGGATGGGGAGGGGAACACCCATAAAGAGGGGGAGGGGGGAGGGGGATGTTTGCCTGGAAACCGGGAAAGGGAATAACCCTCGAAATGTATATAAGAAAAAGAAAAGAAAAGAAAAGAAAATGCTCTCTTTTTTCCATTGGATGGTTTTGGCTCCTTTGTGAAAAATCAAGTGCCCATAGGTGTGTGGGTTCATTTCTGGGTCTTCAATTCTATTCCACTGGTCTATCTGCCTGTCTCTGTACCAATACCATGCAGTTTTTATCACTATTGCTCTGTAATACTGCTTGAGTTCAGGGATAGTGATTCCCCCTGAAGTCCTTTTATTGTTGAGGATGGTTTTAGCTATCCTGGTTTTTTTTGTTATTCCAGATGAATTTGCAAATTTGTTCTGTCTAACTCTCTGAAGAATTGGATTGGTATTTTGATGGGGATTGCACTGAATCTGTAGATTGCTTTTGGTAAAATGGCCATTTTTACTATATTAATCCTGCCAATCCATGAGCATGGGAGATCTTTCCATCTTCTGAGGTCTTCTTCAATTTCTTTCTTCAGAAGCTTGAAGTGCTTATCATACTGATCCTTTGCTTGCTTGGTTACAGTCACACCGAGGTATTTTATATTATTTGGGACTATTGTGAAGGGTGTCGTTTCCCTAATTTCTTTCTCGGCTTGTTTCTCTTTTGTGTAGAGGAAGGCTACTGATTTATTTGAGTTAATTTTATACACAGCCTCTTTGCTGAAGTTGTTTATCAGCTTTAGTAGTTCTCTGGGGGAACTTTTGGGACCACTTAAAAGACTATCATATCATCTGCAAATAGTGATATTTTGACTTCTTCCTTTCCAATCTGTATCCCCTTGATCTCCTTTTGTTGTCTGATTGCTCTGACTAGGACTTTGAGAACTATATTGAATAAGTAGGGAGAGAGTGGGCAGCCTTGTCTAGTCCCTGATTTTAGTGGGACTGCTTCAAGATTCTCTCCATTTAGTTTAATATTAGTGACAGGTTTGTTTTATATGGCTTTTACTATGTTTAGGTATGCGCCTTGAATTCCTGTTCTTTCCAGGACTTTTATCACAAAGCGGTGTTCAATTTTTTCAAATGCTTTCTCAGAATCTAATGAAATGATCATGTGATGTTTATCTTTCAGTTTGTTTATATAGTGGATTACGTTGATGGTTTTTCGTATATTAAACCATCCCTGCATCCATGGGATGAAGCCCACCTTATCATGATGGATGATTGTTTTTATGTGATCTTGGATTCAGTTTTCATGAATTTTATTGAGTATTTTTGTGTCAATATTCATAAAGGAAATTGGTCTGAAGTTTTTTTTCTTTGTTCGGTCTTTGTGTGGTTTAGGTATAAGAGTAATTGTGGCTTCATAGAAGGAATTCGGTAGCACTCCATCCGTTTCAATTTTGTGGAATAGTTTGGATAGTATTGGTATGAGGTCTTCTATGAAGGTCTGATAGAATTGTGCACTGAACCCATCTGGACCTGGGCTCTTTTTGGTTAGGAGAACTTTAATGACTGTATCTATTTCGTTAGGAGTTATTGGGTTATTTAACTGGTTTATCTGTTCCTGATTTAACTTCAGTACCTGGTATCTGTCTAGGAAATTGTCCATTTCTTGCAAATTTTCAAGTTGAATTTTGTTGAATATAGGCTTTTATTGTAGGATTTGTTGATTTTTTTGAATTTCTGCTCTATCTGTTGTTATGTCTCCCTTTTCATTTCTGATTGTGTTAATTTGGACAGACTCTCTGTGTCCTCTGGTTAATCTGGCTAAGGGTTTATCTATCTTGTTGACTTTCTCAAAGAATCAGTTTTTGGTTCTGTTGATTCTTTGTATAGTCCTTTTTGTTTCTACTTGGTTGATTTCAGCTCTGAGTTTGATTATTTCCTGCCTTCTACTCCTCCTAGGTGTATTTTCAGCCACTTTTCAAACTAAGGCCGAACTCTCCATGCATATATTGCATTACATTGCCTCTAATAAGTTCTAGAATGTGAAATGTTATATGATGACAAGAACTCTGGAGAGCCTTGCCAATATTTGATATTTGCCCCTCTTTCGCCTGGTTTTCATTTTCTTCCATGTCTCTGACAAACAATATGATGCTATAGTGATTATTACAGCTGATGAGCGGAACCAATTTGCAGGTGGTTCTACCACAGAGCAACCAGGTATGGCAGGGGAGGAAGCAGAGAGCAAGCACAGACACCACACCAGACGGCAGCATAGACAGTGCTCTACAATTCCTGCTGTGTCCATGGTCTGGACAGCTCCTCAGCTGTAGTGTTGTGGCAACAGAATCTGACATCTAATTAATGTCTCTTGCCTCCTTTTGCGGTGTGAGTGGACTCTGCTTTGTTATATGTCACAGCAGAAGCCATTGGCCTAATAAGTGTGTTGGCAGTCTGCGGAAGATGTTCTGGCTTTGTTTTGTGCAATTTGTCAGGATGGGAATGAATTGAAGTAGTGGAATTGTGAAATTGTGCTTCCAAGGTGATTCACTCTTTCTATAGCCCAATTCTGTCTGCTCCTTTCCTTCTATCTTCCCTATTTTCTAAATTATAACACTGAGGTTTAGGAAAGTAAAATTTCATCTTGTCGCATGTATGTTTCTTGTAATGAAATCAATAACTTAGTAAAAATACAGGCACACAACTCTTTTTTATTTGCTTCTAAAAATATTGCAGGCCACAGTAAATGGTGTAGGATTTTAATAGACTTTCCCAGTGACTCTTTATAGATTTTTCAAGGTTTGTTAGAAAAATGCCCTGACTATAGGACTACATGTATTAATGTTGGTCTTTAGGTCTTTCAAATTCTCTTTTGACTAACCTTGATCATGGTGAATGACATGTGCATGCATTCACCCATCCCACTTCTCATCATCCCATAACATTGGTACATAACAAAATAACACTAGTTGTAAGTATTCCAGTTCATGAGTTTTAAAAATTAACCCCTCCACAATTTCATATGTATACATAATGCATTTTGACCTTATTCCTCCCCATTATCTGTATAGCCCCTCCCCGCCACTGACACCAATTTTCTTTACAATAGTCTCATTCCTCCTTCATGTCCTTTTGAGAGGGGTGCTGTATTTAATTAGAGCAGTCTAAGTGAGCATGGGCGGCAGGTTATTTTCTTGAGTGAGAGGAAATATCAGTGATGACATCACTGAAGAATCTGACTCTCCATTAGCGACTGTTAACTGCCCACAGCTTCTTTTGGGGCAGATGTGTGTGTGTGTGTGTGTGTGTGTGTGTGTATGTGTATGTGTGTGTGTACACCCCTCTTCACCATGATTAACTTCTCGATGAAGGTGGGGTAGATTAGCAGCTGGAACTTGGGTCTAGCTTCAACTTCTTGCTTAGTAATTCGTGAGATGTGGCATCCTGAGTTATCAAATAGTTCTGGGGATCCATTTCCCTCCATGTAAAAGTAGAGAACCATTGCAAACCTGCCAAATGGTAAGTGTTAAATGAGACAACACATGCTCTATGCTTGTCATTTTCCCCTCTGCAAGCTCAGCTCTTGCCAATGCTAACGGTATCATTAAGATGCTACAAGCATCACTTTGACACCGGTAAGACTGGCACCAAGGCCTGGAGTAAAGAGTGCTTGCTGCTCTTCCAGTGGATTCTTGCTCAGTTTCCAGGACCCACATCTCACAACCGTCTGTAACTCTAGCCACAGGGGCTCCAACATCTTCTTTTGGCCTCTGTGAGCACCCTCCCCATTATATCATCACCCTAAGCACAATAAAAATAAATCTAAAATGGGGTAGTTGAAAGATGGCTCAGAGATTATGAGTATTATCTTTTGTTCCAGAGGACCCAGGTTTGATTCTCAGCACTCACAACATGGCTCACAACTCTCTGTAATTGCTGTCCCAGAGAATCCAATGCTCTCTCCTGGCCTCCGTGGGCACTAGGACACTAGGTGCAGATGTGGTACACATTTTATGTGCAGGCAAGAAGCCTGTAAAAATAAAAAATAAAAATGCATTACATTACGTCTATATATTACATCTCTTTCAGAGTGTGTGTGTGTGCGTATGTGTGTATGTGTGTATGTATGTATGTATGTATGTATGTATGTATGTATGTATGTATTTATGTATGCATGTTATACTGAGGCACCTGTCCTTAGGCCTTACCACTTCCTTGGCTTTGTGTGGCCATGTGCCCCTTCCAGGAGCCTGGAGAGCAGAGCCTGTTCTTTCTATGATGCTTAGACAGCCTGGCATCTCCACTCAGGCCTTAATAGTCCTCTGCTCCTCTGGCATACTTGCTCTAAGGTCTGGCTCCTAGTGATATTTGCAGAGCTACAGTATGGAAATCACTATAAAAATATGAACCCCTCAGGGTCTTCCTGAGCCTGTGCAAGGCACAGTGAAACAGAAAGTCTTCTGGGTCTGGAGTGCCTGGAGCTGGCCAGAAGCCCTTGGTGTCACCTTGCATCCAGTCTGTCTCTGTGTCTTATCTACCTGGGCTTGTTGAGCTCAAAAGCTATACTTGCAGGGTTTGGAGGCTGCATGGATTTCTGTAAATGTTCTACTTCATTCAGTTCAAATACAACAGGCAGCCAGAGCACAGCCTCCAAGAAACCCTTTGTTTCTACTGTAGCCTTTGTTTCTCCTCAGTGCTATCCACTCAACAGCTTCAGAATGGTAATACTCCTTAACCAGTGATTCCTGATGATGGGACCATTGTTTTTGATACTGTGGTTTTAAGACATGCCCTAGAAAGAGGGCTTAAGAAGCAACCTCTCTCCACTCTAAGCGAAAGACCAGATTAAGAGTCCCCTGCCTGCATGAATATTTATCCTGGAACCTCTGCCAAATCAGATTAAGGAAGTTCATCCTGCAGGGCAAACATGGATTCTGTACTCAGATTTAATGAGAAAGTGAAACGGGAATAGCACATCGATGCATCTGTTTATCCACACAGCATAGAGAATGTGTACTATGCAACCCAGGAGGGGGCTGCCTTAAGTAATTCTGCTAGGAAAGCAATTGTCATGGAAGAGGAGTCCAAGGACATCTTGCTTCACAACAGATAGGACTTGGACAGGCTGGTTTTTTTTTTTTATTTTTTATCTTTATTAACTTGAGTTATTCCTCTTCCCAGTTTCCAGGCCAAATCCCCCTAACCCCTCTTCCTCCCCTTCTATATGGGTGTTCCCCTCCCCATCCTCCCCCAATTGCCACCCTCACCCCAACAATCACATTCACTAGGTGTTCAGTCTTGACAGGACCAATGGCTTCCCCTTCCACTGGTGCTCTTACTAGGATATTCATTGCTACCTATGAGGTTGGAGCCCAGGGTCAGTCCATGTATAGTCTTTGGGTAATGGCTTAGTCCCTGGAAGCTCTGGTTAGTTGGTATTGTTATTCATATGGGGTCTCGAGCCCCTTCAAGCTCTTCCAATCCTTTCTCTGATTCCTTCAACGGGGGTACTGTTCTCAGTTGAGTGGTTTGCTACTGGCATTCCCCTATGTACTTGCTGTATTCTGGGTGTGTCTCTCAGGAGAGATCTACATCCAGGTGCTGTCGGCCTGCAATTCTTTGCTTCATTCATCTTATCTAGTTTGGTGGCTGTATATGTATGGGCCACATGTGGGGCAGGCTCTGAATGGGTGTTTCTTCTGCCTCTGTTCTAAACTTTGCCTTCCTATTCCCTCCCAAGGGTATTCTTGTTCCCCTTTTAAAGAAGGAGTGAAGCATTCATATTTTGGTCATACTTCTTGATTTTCATGTGTTCTGTGCATCTAGGGCAATTCAAGCATTTGGCCTAATAGACAATTATCAATGAGTGCATAGCCTGTGTATTTTTCTGTGATTGAGTTACCTCACTCAGGATGATATTTTCCAGTTCCATCCATTTGCCTATGAATTTCATAGTCATTGTTTATGATAGCTGAGTAATATTCCATTGTGTAGATGTACCACAAATTTTTGTATCCATTCCTCTGTTGAAGGGCATGTGAGTTCTTTCCAGCTTCTGGCTATTATAAATAAGGCTGCTATGAACATAGTGGAGCATGTGTCTTTTTTATATGTTGGGGCGTCTTTTGGGTATATGCCCAAGAGATGTATAGCTGGGTCCTCAAGTACTTCAATGTCCAATTTTCTGAGGAACCTCCAGACTGATTTCCAGAATGGTCGTACCAGTCTGCAATCCCACCAACAATGGAGGAGTGTTGGTCTTTCTCCACATCCTCGTCAGCTTCTGCTGTCACCTGAGTTTTTGATCTTAGCCATTCTCACTGGTGTGAGGGGAAATCTCAGGGTTGTTTTGATTTGCACTTTCTTATGACTAAAGATGTTGAACATTTCTTTAGGTGTTTCTCAGCCATTGAGCATTGCTCAGCTGTGAATTCTTTGTTTAGCTCTGAACCCCATTTTTTAATAGGGTTATTTGTCTCCCTGCAGTCTGTCTTCGTGAGTTCTTTGCATATTTTGGACATGTGCCCTCTATCAGTTGTAGGAATGGTAAACATCTTTTCCCAATCTGTTGGTTGCCGTTTTGTCCTAACAGCAGTGTCCTTTGCCTTATGGAAGTTTGAGGTTTTATGAGATCCCATTTGTTGATTCTTGATCTTAGAGCATAAGCCATTGGTGTTTTGTTCAGGAAATTTTCTCCAGTGCCCACATGTTCGAGATACTTCCCCACTTTTTGTTCTATTAGTTTGAGTGTATCTGGTTTGATGTGGAGGTCCTTGATCCACTTGGACTCAAGCTTTGTACAGGGTGATAAGCATAGATCGATCTGCATTCTTCTACAACCTGACCTCCAGTTGAACCAGCACCATTTACTGAAAATGCTCTCTTTTTTCCATTTGATGGTTTTGGCTCCTTTGTCAAAAATCAAGTGACCATAGGTGTGTAAGTTCATTTCTGGGTCTTCAATTCTATTCCACTGGTCTATATGTCTGTCTCTGTACCAATACCATACACTTTTTATCACTATTGCTCTGTAATACTGCTTGAGTTCAGGGACAGTGATTCCCCCTGAAGTCCTGTTATTGTTGAGGATAGTTTTAGCTATCCTGGGTTTTTTGTTATTCCAGATGAATTTGCAAATTTGTTCTGTCTAACTCTCTGAAGAATTGGATTGACATTTTGATGGGGATTGCACTGAATCTGTAGATTGCTTTTGGTAAAATGGCCATTTTTACTACATTAATCCTGCCAATCCGTAAGCATGTGAGATCTTTCCATCTACTGAGGTCTTCTTCAATTTCTGTCTTCAGAGGCTTGAAGTTCAAATCATACAGATCTTTCACTTGCTTGGTTAAAGTCACACCGAGGTATTTTATATTATTTGGATCTATTATGTAGGGTGTTGTTTCCCTAATTTCTTTCTTGGCCTGTTTCTCTTTTGTGTAGAGGAAGGCTACTGATTTATTTGAGTTAATTTTATACCCAGCCACTTTGCTGAAGGTGTTTATCAGGTTTAGTAGTTCTCTGGGGAACTTTTGGGATCATGTAAATATACTATCATGGGTTCCCATAGATAAGGGCACAGGAGCAGCAGGTCCCCTGTGTCTGAGACACAGCTGGAACCTGAAGGAACCGACCAGATAAACAGTTCTCTGCACCCAAATCCCGTGGGAGGGAGAGCTAAACCTTCAGAGAGGCACACATGCCTGGGAAACCAGAAGAGACTACAATCTGCCCACATTACTGATTCCAGAGGAAAACACCAAACGCCATCTGGAATCCTGGTGCACAGAAGCTCCCAGAAAGGGCGGCGCAGGTCCTCCTGGTTGCTGCCCCTGCGGAGAGCTCATAAGCAACACTCCACAAGCAAACTTGAGCCTCGGGACAGGTAAGAACAACCTTCCTGCTCCAAGCGACCTGCTTGGTGAACTCAGGACACAGGCCCACAGGAACAACAGAAGACCTGTAGATAGGAAAAACTACACGCCCGAAAGCAGAACACTCTCTTCCCATAACTGACTGAAAGAAAACAGGAAAACAGGTCTAAGCACTCCTGACACAAAGGCTTATAGGACAGTCTAGCCACTGTCAGAAAGAGCAGAACAAAGTAACACTAGAGATAATCTGATGGTGAGAGGCAAGGGCAGGAAGCCAAGCAAGAGAAACCAAGACTACATGGCATCATCGGAGCCCAATTCTCCCACCAAAGCAAACACTGAATATCCAAACACACCAGAAAAGCAAGATCTAGATTCAAAATCATATTTGATCATGATGCTGGAGGACTTCAAGAAAGACATGAAGAGCTCCCTTAGAGAAACGTAGGAAAACAGAAACAAGTGGAAGCCTACAGAGAGGAATGACAAAAAATTCCTGAAAGAATTCCAGGAAAACACAATCAAACAGTTGAAGGAATTAAAAATGGAAATAGAAGCAATCAAGAAAAAACACATGGAAAGAACCCTGGATATAGAAAACCAAAGGAAGAGAAAAGGAGCCGTAGATACAAGCATCAGCAACAGGATACGAGAGATAGAAGAGAGAATCTCAAGAGCAGAAGATTCCATAGAAATCATCAACTCAACTGTCAAAGATAATGTAAAGCAGAAAAAACTACTGGTTCAAAACATACAGGAAATCCAGGACAATGAGAAGATCAAACCTAAGGATAATAGGTATAGAAGAGAGTGAAGACTCCCAGCTCATAGGACCAGTAAATATCTTCAACAAAATCATAGAAGAAAACTTCCCTAACTTAAAGAAAGAGATGGCCATAAACATACAAGAAGCCTACAGAACTCCAAACAGATTGGACCAGAAAAGAAAATCCTCCCGTCACATAATAGTCAAAACACCAAATGCACAAAATAAAGAAAGAATATTAAAAGCAATGAAGGAAAAAGGTCAAGTAACATATAAAGGCAGACCTACCAGAATCACACCAGACTTTTTGCCAGAGACTATGAAAGCCAGAAGATCCTGGACAGATGTCATACAGACCCTAAGAGAACACAAATACCAGCACAGGTTACTGTATCCTGCAAAACTCTCAATTAACATAGACGGAGAAACCAAGATATTCCATGACAAAACCAAATTTACACAATATCTTTCTACAAATCCAGCCCTACAAAGGAAAACAAATGGCAAAGCCCAACATAAGGAGGCAAGCTACACCCTAGAAAAAGCAAGAAACTAATCGTCTTGGCAACAAAACAAAGAGAAGAAAAGCACACAAACATAACCTCACATCCAATTATGAATATAACAAGAAGCAATAATCACTATTCCTTAATATCTCTCAACATCAATGGTCTCAACTCCCCAATAAAAAGACATAGATTAACAAACTGGATACTCAATGAGGACCCTGCATTCTGCTGCCTACAGGAAGCACACCTCAGAGACAAAGACAGATACTACCTCAGATTGAAAGGCTGGAAAACAATTTTCCAGTCAAATGGTCGGAAGTAGCAAGCTGGAGTAGCCATTCTAATATCAAATAAAATCAATTTTCAACTGAAAGTCAACAAAAAGAGATAAGGAAGGACACTTCATATTCATCAAAGGCAAAATCCACCAAGATGAACTCTCAATCCTAAATATCTATGCCCCAAATACAAGGGCACCTACATACGTAAAAGAAACCTTACTAAAGCTCAAAACACACATTGCACCTCACACAATAATAGTAGGAGATTTCAACACTCCACTCTCATCAATGGACAGATCATGGAAACAGAAATTAAACAGAGACATAGACAGACTAAGAGAAGTCATGAACCAAATGGACTTAACAGATATTTATAGAACATTCTATCCTAAAAAAAAAAGGATATACCTTCTTCTCAGCTCCTCATGGTACTTTCTCCAAAATTGACCACATAATTGGTCAAAAAGAGGGCCTTAACAGGTAAAGAAAGATAGAAATAATCCCATGCATCCTATCAGACCACCACGGGCTAAAGGTGGTCTTCAACAACAATAAGGGAAGAATGCCCACATATACGTGGAAGTTGAACAATGCTCTACCCAACGATAACTTGGTAAAGGAAGAAATAAAGAAAGAAATTAAAGACTTCTTAGAATTTAATGAAAATGAAGGTACAACGTACCGAAACTTATGGGACACAATGAAAGCTGTGCTAAGAGGAAAACTTATAGCTCTGAGTGCCTACAGAAAGAAACAGGAGAGAGCATATATCAAGAGCTTGACAGCACACCTAAAAGGTCTAGAACAAAAAGAAGCAAATTCACCCAGGAGGAGTAGAAGGCAAGAAATAATCAAACTCAGAGCTGAAATCAACCAAGGAGAAACAAAAAGAACCACAGAAAGAATCAACAGAACCGAAAGTTGGTTCTTTGAGAAAATCAACAAGATAGATAAACCCTTAGCCAGACTAACGAGAGGACACAGAGAGTGTGTCCAAATTAACAAAATCAGAAATGAAAAGGGAGAAATAACTACAGAATCAGAGGACATTCAAAAAATCATCAGATCTTACTATAAAAGCCTGTATTTAACAAAACTTGAAAATCTGCAGGAAATGGACAATTTCCTAGACAGATACCAGGTACCGAAGTTAAATAAGGAACAGAAAAACCATTTAAACAACCCCATAACTCCTAAGGAAATAGAAGCAGTCATTAAAGGTCTCCCAACCAAAAAGAGCCCAGGTCCAGACGGGTTTAGTGCAGAATTCTTTCAGACCTTCATAGAAGACCTCATACCAATACTATCCAAACTATTCCACAAAATTGAAACAGATGGAGCACTACTGAATTCCTTCTATGAAGCCACAATTACTCTTGTACCTAAACCACACAAAGACCCAACAAAGAAAGAGAACTTCAGACCAATTTCCCTTATGAATATCGACGTGAAAATACTGAATAAAATTCTGGCAAACCGAGTTGAAGAGCACATCAAAACAATTATCCACCATGATCAAGTAGGCTTCATCCCAGGCATGCAGGGATGGTTTAATATATGGAAAACCTTCAACCTGATCCATTATATAAACAAACTGAAAGAACAAAACCACATGATCATTTCATTAGATGCTGAGAAAGCATTTGACAAAATTCAACACCCCTTCATGATAAAAGTCCTGGAAAGAATAGGAATTCAAGGCCTATACCTAAACATAGTAAAAGCCATATACAGCAAACCAGTTGCTAACATTAAATTAAATGGAGAGAATCTTGAAGCACTCCCACTAAAATCAGGGACTAGACAAGGCTGCCCACTCTCTCCCTACTTATTCAATATAGTTCTCGAAATCCTAGCCAGAGCAATCAGACAACAAAAGGAGATCAAGGGGATACAGATTGGAAAGGAAGAAGTCAAAATATCACTATTTGCAGATGATATGATAGTCTATTTAAGTGGTCCCAAAAGTCCCACCAGAGAACTACTAAACCTGATAAACACCTTCAGCAAAGAGGCTGTGTATAAAATTAACTCAAATAAATCAGTAGCCTTCCTCTACACAAAAGAGAAACAAGCCGAGAAAGAAATTAGGGAAACGACACCCTTCAAAATAGTCCCAAATAATATAAAATACCTCGGTGTGACTGTAACCAAGCAAGTAAAGGATCAGTATGATAAGCACTTCAAGCTTCTGAAGAAAGAAATTGAAGAAGATCTCAGAAGATGGAAAGATCTCCCATGCTCATGGATTGGCAGGATTAATATAGTAAAAATGGCCATTTTACCAAAAGCAATCTACAGATTCAGTGCAATCCCCATCAAAATACCAATCCAATTCTTCAAAGAGTTAGACAGAACAATTTGCAAATTCATCTGGAATAACAAAAAACCCAGGATAGCTAAAACTATCCTCAACAATAAAAGGACTTCAGGGGGAATCACTATCCCTGAACTCAAGCAATATTACAGAGCAATAGTGATAAAAACTGCATGGTATTGGTACAGAGACAGGCAGATAGACCAGTGGAATAGAATTGAAGACCCAGAAATGAACCCACTCACCTATGGTCACTTGATTTTTGACAAAGGAGCCAAAACCATCCAATGGAAAAAAGAGAGCATTTTCAGCAAATGGTGCTGGTTCAACTGGAGGTCAACATGTAGAAGAATGCAGATCGATCTATGCTTATCACCCTGTACAAAGCTTAAGTCCAAGTGGATCAAGGACCTCCACATCAAACCAGATACACTCAAACTAATAGAAGAAAAACTAGGGCAGCCTCTTGAACACATGGGCACTGGAAAAAATTTCCTGAACAAAACACCACATGTGGGGCAGGCTCTGAATGGGTGTTCCTTCTGTCTCTGTTTTAATCTTTGCCTCTCTCTTCCCTGCCAAGGGTATTCTTGTTCCCCTTTTAAAGAAGGAGTGAAGCATTCACATTTTGATCATCCGTCTTGAGTTTCATTTGTTCTAGGCATCTAGGGTAATTCAGGCATTTGGGCTAATAGCCACTTATCAATGAGTGTATACCATGTATGTCTTTCTGTGATTGGGTTAGCTCACTCAGGATGATATTTTCCAGTTCCAACCATTTGCCTACGAATTTCATAAACTCATTGTTTTTGATAGCTGAGTAATATTCCATTGTGTAGATGTACCACATTTTCTGTATCCATTCCTCTGTTGAAGGGCATCTGGGTTCTTTCCAGCTTCTGGCTATTATAAATAAGGCTGCTATGAACATAGTGGAGCACGTGTCTTTTTTATATGTTGGGGCATCTTTTGGGTATATGCCCAGAAGAGGTATAGCTGGATCCTCAGGCAGTTTAATGTCCAATTTTCTGAGGAACCTCCAGACTGATTTCCAGAATGGTTGTACCAGTTTGCAATCCCACCAACAATGGAGGAGTGTTCCTCTTTCTCCACATCCTTGCCAGCATTTGCTGTCACCTGAGTTTTTGATCTTAGCCATTCTCACTGGTGTGAGGTGAAATCTCAGGGTTGTTTTGATTTGCATTTCCCTGATGACTAAAGATGTTGAACATTTCTTTAGGTGTTTCTCAGCCATTCTGCATTCCTCAGCTGTGAATTCTTTGTTTAGCTCTGAACCCCATTTTTTAATAGGGTTATTTGTCTTCCTGTGGTCTAACTTCTTGAGTTCTTTGTATATTTTGGATACAAGGCCTCTATCTGTTGTAGGATTTGTAAAGATCTTTTCCAAATCTGTTGGTTGCCGTTTTGTCCTAACCACAGTGTCCTTTGCCTTACAGAAGCTTTGCAGTTTTATGAGATCCCATTTGTCGATTCTTGATCTTAGAGCATAAGCCATTGGTGTTTTGTTCAGGAAATTTTTTCCAGTGCCCATGTGTTCCAGATGCTTCCCTAGTTTTTCTTCTATTAGTTTGAGTGTGTCTGGTTTGATGTGGAGGTCCTTGATCCACTTGGACTTAAGCTTTGTACAGGGTGATAAGCATGGATCGATCTGCATTCTTCTACATGTTGACCTCCAGTTGAACCAGCACCATTTGCTGAAAATGCTATCTTTTTTCCATTGGATGGATTTGGCTCCTTTGTCAAAAATCAAGTGACCATAGGTGTGTGGGTTCATTTCTGGGTCTTCAATTCTGTTCCATTGGTCTATCTGTCTGTCTCTGTACCAATACCATGCAGTTTTATCACTATTGCTCTGTAATACTGCTTGAGTTCAGGGATAGTGATTCCCCTGAAGTCCTTTTATTGTTGAGGATAGTTTTAGCTATCCTGGGTTTTTTGTTATTCCAGATGAATTTGCAAATTGTTCTGTCTAACTCTTTGAAGAATTGGATTGGTATTTTGATGGGGATTGCATTGAATCTGTAGATCGCTTTTGGTAAAATTGTTGGTTGGGAGACCTTTAATGACTGTTTCTATTTCTTTAGGAGTTATGGGGTTGTTTAAATGGTTTAACTGTTGCTGATTTAACTTGGGTTCCTGGTATCTGTCTAGGAAATTGTCCATTTCCTGCAGATTTTCAAGTTTTGTTGAATATAGGCTTTTGTAGTAGGATCTGATGATTTTTTTTGAATTTCCTCTGATTCTGTAGTTATTTCTCCCTTTTCATTTCTGATTTTGTTAATTTGTACACACTCTCTGTGTCCTCTGGTTTGTCTGGCTATGGGTTTATGTCTTGTTGATTTTCTCAAAGAACCAACTTTTGGTTCTGTTGATTCTTTGTATGTTCCTTTTTGTTTCTACTTGGTTGATTTCAGCTCTGAGTTTGATTATTTCTTGCCTTCTACTCCTCCTGGGTGTATTTTCTTCTTTTTGTTCTAGACCTTTTAGGTGTGCTGTCAAGCTGCTGATATATGCTCTCTCCTGTTTTTTTTTTTTTTTTTTTTTTTTTTGCAGGCACTCAGAGCTATGAATTTTCCTCTTAGCACCGCTTTCATTGTGTCCCATAAGTTCGGGTATGTTGTACCTTCATTTTCATTAAATTCTAAGAAGTCTTTCATTTCTTTCTTTATTTCTTCCTTGACCAGGTTATCATTGAGTAGAGCATTGTTCAACTTCCACGTATATGTGGGCATTCTTCCCTTATTATTATTGCAGACCAGCTTTAGGCTGTGGTGGTCTGATAGGATGCATGGGATTATTTCTATTTTTCTATATCTGTTGAGGCCTGCTTTATGACCAATTATATGGTCCATTTTGGAGAAAGTACCATGAGGTGGTGAGAAGAAGGTATATCCTTTTGTTTTAGGATAGAATGTTCTATAAATATCTGTTAAGTCCTTTTGTTTCATGACTTCTCTTAATCTGTCTATGTCTCTGTTTAATTTCTGTTTCCATGATCTGTCCATTGATGAGAGTGGGCTGTTGAAATCTCCTACTGTTATTCTGTGATGTGCAATGTGTTCTTTGAGCTTTAGTAAGCTTTCTTTTATGTATGTATGTGCCCTTATATTTGGGGCATAGACATTTAGGATTGAGAGTTCACTTTGGTGGATTTTTTCTTTGATGTATATGAAATGTCCTTCATTACCTTTTTTGATGACTTTTGGTTGAAAATTGATTTTATTCAATATTAGAATGGCTATTCCAGCTTGCTTTCAGTCCATTTGCTTGGAAAGTTGTTTTCCAACCTTTCACTCTGAGGTAGTGTCTGTCTTTGTCTTTGAGGTGTTTTTCCTGTAGGCAGCAGAATGTAGGGTTCTCATTGCATATCCAGTTTGTTAATCTATGTCTTTTTATTCGAGAATTTCGACCACTGATATTGAGAGATATTAAGGAATAGTGATTATTTCTTCCTGTTCCATTCATATTTGAATGTTTGATTATGTTTGTGTGCTTCTTTTCATTTTGTTTCCAAGACAATTAATTTCTTGCTTTTTCTAGGGTGTAGCTTTCCTCCTTATGTTGGGCTTTACCATTTATTATCCTGTGTAGGGCTGGCTTTGTAGAAAGATATTGTGTAAATTTGGTTTTGTCATGGAATATCTTGGTTTCTCCATGTATGTTAATTGAGAGTTTTGCAGGATACAGTAACCTGGGCTGGCATTTGTGTTCTCTTAGGGTCTGTATGACATCAGTCCAGGATCCTCTGGCTGTTATAGTCTCTCGTGAGAAGTCTGTTGTGATTCTGATAGGTCTGCCTTTATATGTTACTTGACCTTTTTCCCTTACTGCTTTTAATATTCTTTCTTTATTTGCATTTGGTGTTTTGACTATTATGTTACGGGAGGATTTTCTTTTCTTGTCCAATCTATTTGGAGCTCTGTAGACTTCTTGTATGTTTATGGCCATCTCTTTCTTTAGGTTAGGGAAGTTTTCTTCTATGATTTTGTTGAAGATATTTACTGGTCCTATGAGCTGGGAGTCTTCACTCTCTTCTATACCTATTATCCTTAGGTTTGATCTTCTCATTGTGTCCTGGATTTCCACCATTTTACATTATCTTTGACCGTTGTGTCGATGACTTCTATGGAATCTTCTGCTCCTGAGATTCTCTCTTCTATCTCTTGCATTCTATTGGTAATGCTTGTATCTGCGGCTTCTTCTCTCTTCCTTTGGTTTTCTATTTCCAGGGTTGTTTCCCTTTGTGCTTTCTTTATTGCTTCTCTCTCTATTTTTAATTGCTTCATCTGTTTGATTGTGTTTTCCTGGAATTCTTTCAGGGATTTTTGTGATTCCTCTCTATAGGCTTCTACTTGTTTATTTATGTTTTCCTGCATTTCTCTAAGGGAGTTCTTCATGTCCTTCTTGAAGTCCTCCAGCATCGTGATCAAATGTGATTTTAAATCTAGATCTTGCTTTCTTGTGTGTATTGAAATTCAGTGTTTGCTTTGGTGGTATAATTGGGCTCCGATGATGCCATGCAGTCTTGATTTCTGTTACTTGGATTCGTGTGCTTTCCTCTCGACATCAGATTGTCTATGGTGTTACCTTGTTCTGCTATTTCTGACAGTGGCTAGACCATCCTATAAGCCTGTGTGTCAGGAGTGCTGTAAATCTGTTTTCCTGTTTTCTTTCAGCCAGTTGTGGGAACAGAGTGTTCTGCTTACAGGTGTGTAGTCTTTCTTGACTACTGTTCTTCAGCTGTTCCTGTGGGACTGTGTCCTGAGTTCACCAGGCAGGTCGCTTGGAGCAGAAAAGTTGGTCTTACTGGTGGTCCCGCGGCTCAGTGTCGGGGCTGCTTTTGAGTTCTTGCTGAGAGTGGCAACCAGGAGGGCCTGTGCTGCCTTTTCCAGGAGCCCCATGCACTGGCGTCCCAGATGGTGTTAGGTGTTTTCCTCTGTATTCAGAAATATGGGCATTTTGTAATCTCTTCTGGCTTCCCAGGCATGTCTGCAGCTCTGAAGGTTTAGCTCTCCCTCCCATGGCATTTTGTTGCAGAGAACTGTTGGTTGGTCCCTTTATGTCTGGGTGGTGTCTAGATACCGGGGGACCTGCCACTCCAGTGCCCAGGCTGGTCTTAATATACTGGGGAAAGCTCTGTCTTGATGGTACCAGGAAGTATATCAGACAGGAGCTAATCCCCACAAGCAGCATCTCCCAAGGTGTTTGCAGAGAACATGAGAGCACAGGGTGCTGAGGTTTCATGAGAGGATGAAGTTCAGATGAAAATGGTGGATAAAGAATGAGCTGAACAGACTTTGTGGCTCCAGATTGTCAGTCCTGTGACCATCCAGGAGACACTTCCAAACATTTCAGTGGATTTCCTCCTCTTTGTATCAGTCCCCAAAGCCGTCCCATCCCCCCACCCCCACACAGGATGGAGAAGCCTCAGGTTCCTTTTTCAGAACAATATTTATTCAGTAATTTGAGTAACTGTCTTGCAATATAGCCCTGCCTGGCCTTGAACTTAATCCTCTTGCTACCCAGTGGCCACTGTACGTAGCTAGTATGGGTGCTTCTTTTGGAAGATGGTAAACAACCAAATTCAAAAGTGCCTATAATAATCTCAGCAGGTTCGAAGCATTGATAGCTGTGAATGATGTTTCAGTATAAAAATAGACACTTATTACTCATGGATTATGCACTTGAGGATTGTGTACTTGCTGAAATTTGTTTAGAGCATGAAGTTAATACTTGGGGGTGCTTTTGCAGCTATTCATGGCTATGCTGAGCAGTGAACCACGTATCCCCAGCTGAGGTGTAGGTAGACATTCTGATGTTTACTTTCAGCTGTCCTAGCACAAACAGGTGTCCTTTTCACACTATATTTAGTGACACATTTTTGGTGCTCATGCATTTGTGCATGTGTGAGTGCATGCATGTGTGCATGTGTCTGTCTGTCCGTCTGCCTGCCTGTCTGTCTGTCTGTCTCTCTCTCTGTGAGTGTGTGTGTGTGTGTGTGTGTGTGTGTGTGTGTGTGTTTGATTGTGTGATTTCATCGTATGAATATCCACAGTGTCACAGTGCATTTGTGCTGTCTGGTGTTCCTCAGTCAAGGATGCTGCATGCCTGAAAGAGAAAATCCATGCTGAGAAACTTCACTGAGGCATGTTGTATAGTGCTGCTGGGTGTGAGCTTATTGTTAATGAATCAATGAAATCTTAAAGAAGGCATCTTTTAGGAAAATGCTCATTGAAAGCAAAGCTACAGATTGATTGGCTGCTGAAATGCTGTGACTGCCTGTTGTAGCCTGAATCCAGGGCGATATGTGTTTCCTCTGCTGAAAGCAGTCAAGCCAGTGTTTGGGAGGACACGTGACTTTCAAGACTCCCAAGAATGACCTGTCTCTGTAAGAACTGCAGGGAGACTTGGAAATACCTGAAGCAAATTCAGCTACTGAATTTAGCTGAATTTTGTTTCTTACATGCATTATGAAAGGCAGTGTTCAAGTTTAGTTCAAAGATAGAGAAGACCCAATATTTTCCCTTTGGGGTTCTGACTACTTTTTGTTGAGCTTGTTTCTATGGTTCCCAGGTAAGTACACCTTTTCTAGGGAGATTACATAGAAGTAGAAATGGGCAGGGAACTGTCTGTCATTCTGCTGTATTAATTTGAGTCTCACATGAAGACTCTTAGCAGACCTGTTTTTCTTGTGGGACCTTACATTTTCTTCCCTTTTACCAGATCCTGAGCCCATAAGACTCTTGTGACTGGAAATTAAAAATGGGTAGACATGGTGGTTTTATAATTGTTTTGAGTAGAGCAAGATCAACTCCAATAGAGTAAAGGGGCACTGGACAGACTTGTCTTCTGGTAATATGAGAAACTAATTCTGAGAAAATTTGGGGGTGTATAAAGGACTCAAACAGCAGACCTAGGTCTTATAGCCAGGGTATTTTAGGAGGAAGGCAATTTCTCAGTAGACAGATTTTCTTCCTTTCCCTTCACTACATGGACCAAAATCCAATGGATTTAATTCAAATGTATCAGTAGAAAGGCTTTTTATGAAGCAAAAAACAAAGCATAGCCTATAAGGCACTATTAACCATTAATTAATAATTAAATCAATTAATTCACAGGGGTGGGGCATTCATGGTGGGTCAGTCATTGTCCTAGTGGCTCTGAACACTAGAATAAACATAGCAGTTACGTTCTGTACCTGGAGACTCGGTTCAAGCTCAGGCATTTACCCTTAAGATCTTTCAGCCTTGGAACTGAGGAAGAACATGGAGAGAGGGACAAGAGGCTAGGTGCCTCTCAGGGAATGTCACTCACCATCATTATTTTAACAAAGGTTGAATACAGGGTTAACTACAATGGAAATATTGGGTAGGAGCTGAAACTTCACACTCAGCTGCAAATGAGGGAAATCTAGGTGCTAGACGTGCTCCCAGCACCAAGAGAGTCAGAATGTTTCCAATCCTGTAGGAAGACCTGGGCAAATCCCAAAGAAGAAACCTGAATGGATTGGTCATTAGCAGAGAAGATGAAGACAGAAGTGGTTCCCACATTGGCTCCTGTGATGGTTGACATTGCCAAGTTGATATGATCTAGAATAGCTCAGAAGACAAACCTGATCAGGCTTGTGAAAAACTTTCTAGATTGAATTAATTGATATGGGAAGAACTGATATGAATGTTGGCTATCAACGAGGGTGCTGAGGGTACCTGGAAGAGAATGGGGGACAAGAGACGCGAAGAAGGACGCTAAGACAAGAGTCTGATCAAGGCGACAATTTTATTTTTCCGCAAGGCTGAATTTATACCATAACAGGGGTAACAGAGAGAGGGGGCAAGTGGGAAACATTTATGCAGGCCAAGGACACAGTGTGTGGTCAGCTGATGCTAACAGGATGTTGGTTTTTCAGAAAGGTTACAGGTCATCACATTGGGTATCTTGACATCAGATGTATTTCTCAGCAAGGTCAGAACTTTATCATATCGTTATTCATTCTGACCACCAGATTTGTATTAGTCTTCTGAAGCTGGCTGGGGATTTTCCATGAACCCAGTCATACTTAAATGAAACCATAATAATAACATCAATAATGGAGGGTTTCAAGGGCATCGCTCCCAACAGTTGGCATCACTGCTCTAGTGCAGAGGTCCTAGACTGACTGACTGACTAAGAAAAAAGTGAGCTATTATTCTTAGCTTCCTGACCATGCTAGCTATCCTCTTCCTCCTCCCCCCCCTCCTCCTAATCGTTGTCATCGTCGTCGTCGTCATCATCATCATCATCATCATTTTGGCAACATCATACAGCCTAGGTCATCTGGAGAAACAGAACCTCAATTGAGAAAATGCTTCCATCAATTTGGCATGTAGACAAATCCGTGGGGCATTTTCTTGATTAATAACTGATGTGGGAGGGCCCATCTCACTGTTGGAGGTACTGCTTATGGGCAGGAGGGTAGGTGGTCCTGGATTATATGAGCGAGCAGTTGAGAGGAACATAGGATGGCAGGGGAAGCTAGTGGAAGTCAGGCTTCATGAAATGGCTGCTACTTGTGCCCAGCAAACATAGAAAACAGAGCTAACAGAAAGGCATGAGCTTGAGTATCTAGACAGGACCAATAGGAAAACAGTGAAGACCCAAGAGCCCTATAAAATATTCAAGCTGGTGTCTGTTTAACAGACTTTCATTGTGGACTTTTCCCATGCTGGATGTATAAAGTTGTTATGTTTTCTTTCTCTGAGCTGTGGTCTTCTGTATTTCTTAGTTGTCTAATTCTTTGTTCATGCCATGGAATGATCTTTACAATCCTTTAGGCAACTCCCAGCATTTGTTACAAAGCCCATGAGCAGTCAGTGAGCAGTGTTCCTCCACAGTTTATGACCATGAGCAGTGCTCCTCCATGGTCTATACCTGTGAGCAGTGGTCCTCCAAGGTTTATGACTATGAGCAGTGCTCCTTCACAGTCTATGACCATGAGCAGTGCTCCTCCATGGTCTACACCTGTGAGAAATGGTCCTCCACAGTTTATGCTTCAGTTTCTATCTTGAGTTCCTGTACTGACTTTCCTCAGTGATGGAAATGACATTGAAATGTAAAGCAAGTTAAATCCTTTCTTCCCTAAGCTGCTTTTGGTCAGTGTTTTATCATAGCAACAGGAAACCAAACTAGAATATTAACTGTAGATTTGTGTGACCAGCAGCTTCAAGCTCCTGCCACCATGGTGGACTGTATCCAGATAAACCTTGCTTCTTTGAGTTGTTTTTGTCAAGTATTTTGGCACACCAACAAGGAAATAATAACCTAGTCCCACACACCAGTTAGTGTTGTGACAGTATTGGGATCCATTACTTATTTTCACTTTGTACTTATTTTATGCAGCATTGTTATTTTTCTCAAAAACAGACATAGGCAGTAGTGGTTTGAATATGCTTGGCCCAAGGGAAGTGGCACTATTATGAGGTGTGGCCTTGTCAGAATAAGTGTGGCCTTGTTGGAGGAAGTGTGTCACTGTGTAGGCGAGCTTTGCGGTCTCCTAGTGTCAAGCTCTGCCAGTGTGGAAGAGACTCTTGGCTCCCTGGGGGAGACAGTCCTGTAGATTTAGATTTTTCAAAACCTACTTTAAAAAGGGTGCTTAAACAATTCAACTTCCACTCTAGCCTATTGATCAAAAATAGGGAAGAAAGATTGTTAATAGGAAAGGAGGGTGTGGACCTGTTCAGAAGTAGTTTTTTGGGGTTATTCCAAACACAAATCAGCAGTAGTGGCTTGATCCAGAAGAACCTGAGAGGCTCTGCCAAATGAGTCCATGCAGGTGGCAAAAAGCAGCCAGAAGTTCTTTGTTGCATTTCTCTCTATAAGTCACAAAAAGCAAAGATCAGCAAAGCATCGCAAGGTGAACCAATGCAAGAGCATAGTCACTGTCTGTTGGGTTCTACTTATATTCTTTCCAAACATCACAAGTCCCCTCTAGTGTCTGCCCTAGCAAAACATCCTTTCATGTTGTCTGCTTCTAGAAAATCATCACATGAGACAACTGAGTCTCCAAAGAAACCAGAAAATTTCACTTAACAGTCATGTCCTGGCTGCCTTTGGATCAAGATGTAAAACTCTCAGCTCCTCCATTACCATATCTACCTGCACACTGCCAGTTTTCTGCTATGATGATAATGAACTGAACCTTTGAAACTGTAAGCCAGCCCCAATTAAATGTTTGTTTTTATAAGAGTTGCCTTTGTCATGGTGTCTTGTGACAGCAATAAAATCCTAACTAAGACATAGGGTCAACGATTCTCTTGTGCCCTTGATTCCTTAGTGCTATGTCCCAGGAATCTGGTCAGGGTTCAGGTCTCAACCATTAGTGTCCTCCTGGGCTGAGCTAGTCTGGAGCTGGAGCTGCTGTGCTATTCTTAGGATGCTAAACATTCCTCAAAGGCTTAGACATTAAAGGCTTGGTGCCTGGGGCAGTTTTGGGGGAGTGGGTGAAGCTTGTAAGAGGTGAAGCATGGTGAGAAGTGTCTGTCTGCGTGTCTGCTGTTGTAGAACATTCTAACAGTCTGGTCTCTTGTGCTCATTTCCCAGCTCTGAATGAGAGCTTTTGCTATACCACAGTCTTCTAACAAAACACACAGCCCGGTTTTGGGATTTAAACAAAGAGTCCACTTGAACATGTGCAGAACTACACAACTATGAGTCAAAATCAACCTTTCTTTATATAAGTTAGTTATTACAGCTATTTTGTGAAAATGACAGAGAGCAGAGTATCACATGCTTCAATTACACAGCAAGGTAATGCTCTAAGAGACTTTAGGCAGGTTTTCTTAGCAGTGGCAGGAAGAAGGGTCCTTGGGTCCCTTTGATACTCTACCAGTCTTTCTATTTAGTTCCACCGTGTTCCTCACAATTTTTCCTTAAATGAAAGTTTTTTCTTTAATGAAGATTAATTCACTTTATATGAGGAATGTGTTTGCTTGCATGTGTTTATATGTTCCATATGAGGGGTCAGAAGAGGTAGTTGGATTTCCTAGAACTGGAGTTATAGGTGGTCATGAACCACCATGTAGGTACTGGGAATCAAACCCAGATCTTCTGCAAGAACTGTAGGTACTCTTAACCACTGAGCAATCTCTCTAGCTTGGTATTTACAACTTTTAACACAAGCCTAGTCCCTTTAACCATCTGGAAGATAAGACCTTAAAATAAATCCTGTGCTAGCTCTCCTTTCTCTCACCCAGTAGCAAAGCAATAAAAATTAACCAAATTCATGTGTATTTTGGGAAACAGAAGTTATAACAGCAATAAGATGCAGTAGAAATGTTAGAATTTCTTAAAAACTAATTTTATTTGTTGGTGTTTTGCTTGCATGTATGACTGTATGCTACATGTATCCCAGTGCCTGTGAGAACCCAGAGCAGGGTGTTAGATCCACTGGAACCAGATTTTCAGATCGTTGTGAATCTTGATGTAGGTGCTGGCGGTTGAATGTGGCACCTTTGTAGAGGAGTCAGTGCTCTTAGCCACTAAGCCACCCCTCTAGCCTCCACTGCAGAAGGTTTTGAACGAGAAGTGGCTAGACTTCTTGTTAAAGCAATAAGCAGTTTTAATGCAGGACTCTCTGAGTTTTATTGACACAGAATGATTAAGATTTCAAATAAAAACAGCAGCAAAATAACATCGTAACAAGTACTAGTGCTTAAAAGTAATATGAGATGCCAAAACACTGAAATGAGTTATGTAGTTGGCAAGATTGCATAAGAGGACGCATGGGAGTGAGCATATTAAGCTTCCAGACTCACACCTAAGCCTCTCACTCTCAAACTCATTTTCTGTGTTTTTATCATCTCCTTTAAAGAGTAGTCCTTGGCAGTATGCCAGTGCCCTGGTAGATCTGCCTCCAGGGCACATGCTCAGGTGATGCTCAGCCAAGAATGCTGCTGTGAGAGAAATGAATGATGCAACATTTTCAAAGTTTGCTATTGAGTCCTCCCCCAATCAAAGCTTACATATAACCCAGCAAATAACCCATGAATGGTGCTGAGGCTGCTAGGATGACTGAAAAGTCTCAGTATCCCTTCCAAGGCCCCAGGAGAGACCTTCAAAATGTGTCCACATGCATTGCAAAGCATGTGAAAGCAAGGTGTTTCCCACATAATATTTTTAACTTATAAGGTACAGTCCATTGTCATGGGAAGCCAAGGCAAGGACATACAGGAACAGTGCTTATTGGCTTGTTTCTCTTGGCTTGCTTAGTCTGCTTTTTTATATAACCTAGGACCACCTGCCCAGGGGTGGTAACACCAACACTGGGCTAGGCTTGTCTGCTACAATCAGTTACAACCACATCAATCACTAGTCAAGAAATTTCCTATAGAAATGCCCAGAGGTTAATCTTATGGAGACAATTCTTAAGCTGAGGTTCTCTTTTCT
This sequence comes from Rattus rattus, assembly GCF_011064425.1. Taxonomy (NCBI): domain Eukaryota; kingdom Metazoa; phylum Chordata; class Mammalia; order Rodentia; family Muridae; genus Rattus; species Rattus rattus. The sequence continues at coordinate 38,706,574 of NC_046167.1, forward strand.
CAGATAACTCCAATTAGTGTCAAGTGGACAAAAATTAACCAGCACATAGGTCAAGGATGAGGAACAAGATATGAGATATATGGAACTGGAGGCTAGTTGGTGATGCTGATTTCCAGGCTTAGGTGTGTCTAGTGAGTAGATTTGGCTTCTAATGTGCCCAGTATAAATACGTTCAATGATCAAGCATGAATCACAACTCTTGATGCCCACACCAACCTTAGAACTTTGTCTTTATTGAGACAATACTGGGGTGCAGATAGTTTATTTAGGAAGCAGGACAAGAGAATCAGGGTTGTAAGGGTGGGACAGCATTGCTATAAGAATGTGTTTAGGCCATTGCTGTGAGTAAAGGGGGCTAATACAGGGAAGTCCACAGACTGTCCACTAACAAAGGAGACTTGTGCATGAGTTCACTAGTCCTCATTGCCCACTGTGGGGTTAACTGTCTCATACCTCTGAGCTTCCCTGAGCAAAGGGGGACCTGGGCATACAGAGACTGAACACTAAACCTGTGGCATGTTCAGAAATGACTGAGGAAAGTGAGACACAGGTAAGAAAGTGTTTGCTAGACTTGATCAGAGTTCCTGTACATATATCGACCTCAACCTGTACTAGAATCTTCTCTCCATCTCTGTGAGCAATTGATTACAGGACTTGCTAGGACACCAGGTTCTGAGGACATTCAAGTTCCTTGTGGAAAGTGGTATATAATATTTGTATACAACCTATATAATTTTATGTACATTAAATCATCTCTAGAATATTTATTGTGAAGTAAGTTTTTCACTACTATAACAAATACCCAAGATAATCAACTTAAAAAGAAAGGTTTGCTATAGTTTTATAAGGTTTAGCTCATGGCTCACCCTTTTGCTTTGGGCTCATGGTAGTACATCCCAGGGGAAGCATTTAAGGAGTATCCATCTCATGGTTGGGTACAAATGAGAAGAAGGAGAAGGAACTGGGTCTGACAAGACCTTTTGAGGGAGGCCATGCCCTTAATGACTCATACTTTCACTAGCCCTACTCTTCTGTTTCTGTGTCTCTCAGGAGCACTAAACTGCAAACTAAGCCTATAATACATGGCCTTTGTGAGGCTTTCAAGATCAAAGCAACAGCACTTGGAATACCTAATCTAATGTGAGTGCTGTGCAAAGAGTTCTTAGATTGCATTGTTAGGAAATAAGCAGCTGTTTTTATTTTAAATGACTTTGATCTGTAGTTGAAATGAGACCAAAGTTGTTGAAGCTATAAACATCATGGATTGACTACTACAAAGAGACAGTGAGCCTTTAGTAGCTACTTCCTAAGGAAATTTGGTGTAGGTATGCTACTGTGATAACAATCTTGAACATTTACATAACTTCACCTATACAGATTTATGTAGCTGAAAAAGATTCCCTAAAACTATCAATAGACCAACCCATCTCTGGGGAACTATCTGGCCATTAATGTATGATGAGGGGATTGGAGATTCTGTTTCCATTGTGTTCCCACTGGTGAGTCCACAAGACTCCAGTGGATGATTTCAAATTCATGATTGTGAGCCCTGGTTAAACTCAGTGGGTTTCAAAACAAATATAACAGGCTTGAATATGGGGAAAGAAATTGTAGGGAGGAGGGGAGTTAAATGGAATATGAGAGAATTAGGAGAGGATGGGGGATGAGAGCTACCGGATGTGATATATATATATATCAAAAATATTTTAATAAGAAACTGTCAATAATATCAATAATATGGAAGACATTTTATTTTCTGTAGAAAATGATACAAAATCATTATCATTACTATAAGGAAGACAGATTATGCAGCTAAAAGATAGAATGCAAGAAAAGTTTGTAAAGAAAAGCATCTTAATTTTAGTAGAGCTCCTCTATGTGTGTGTCTGTGTGTGTGTATGTGTGTGTGTGTACATTTGATAAAGCCCTTAGTATACTGGCTGCTGGGATTACTGGAAAGTGTTCTACTTTTAAGGAGGGTCTATGGAACCTGGATTGTTCCTACATACCTATAGCCAGCCTGAAGCTGTACTAGAAGAAGTCTCAACTTCCTGGGCCACCTTCAAGTAAGCAACAGGGAGAGAGGTTCAATCTGAAGTGCAGACCCTGGTAAGCCGCTAAACACCCTGGGGTGCTTTACTATTCTAGAAGCTTCTTCTGGAACAGTAGAATGCTGAAGGGCACAGATATTGCCATGCTTGGAAAGATCCCCAAAAACATGTTCTTAAAGGGTGTTTCAGAGTTGAGCAGAGGAAAATTGCTGTGGGAAGCATGGGCATCAGTCTGCCATTAAGGTCTGTCTCCAATTGAGAGGAAAGTGGTTTGTAGAGAAGTCACCAAAGGAGGTCTTCCATGCCTGTGGCATATTAGCCCCAGGAATGGGCAGGTGGGAGGGTTTCTTTCTCCCAGTGATGCTCCTTCTGGGGACACTCAATGTCCTCCTTGGTCTCCAAACACCTCTTCAATCTGAGAATTGAATGGATTCTCCTTTCCCAGGACATGAGGCCATTGGAGCTGTATCTTCTTCCAGACACGATTTGCTAGCAGAAGTGAAGCCACCTATAAGAGAGCCAGAGAGAGGAGATACTTAATGATAAAGGACAACCAGTGGGCGTGGGATGCTGCTCAGTGGGCAGAGGGCTTGCCTAACACAGAGAAGCTCAAGCTTTCTCTAAGCACCACACGGCAGATCATTGAGGCACATGCCTAATTCTGCCACTCAAGATGTAGCAGCAGGAGGCTCAGAAGCTCAAGTTCATCCTTGAGCTACATGATATGTTTCTGGTCAGCTTGGAAATACAGGAGACTTTGTCAAACAACAACACAACAATGAAATTGACCAGCACAATTTAGCAATTCTTCATTTCTAAAACCTTGTATCATATCAATGTTAATATTATCTGGGAGAAACAATTTAAAAGAGAAAGAGTTTCTTTTGCCCATGGGCTACAGATATATCATGGTAGAGGGAAGCTGTCCACTTCATGGCAAACAGGAAACAAAGAAGAGACTGGCTGAGGTCAGTGACAAGATGTTTTAAAAAGTCAGGGACTTCATTGCTTCATCCAAGTTCCATCTCCCTAGGTTTACTTCTTCTCTCACAAAAGCACCATCATCTGGAGAGCCTAAAATTTAACACTAGAGTCTGGGGGCATTTCATGTTTAAAGCTCAGCATCTTCCATGGTGGGAAGACCTGAGAACCATTCCTGAGATCCCTGCTTCCATCTGTGTTTCAATTCCTTCCCCTATGGTGGGTGGGACCTATCACCTTGTCCTAATGGTGGTGATGAACAGATGTCACTTCAGTGACTGTGTCTCCTAAAATAGAACTTGGTCCTGCTACTCTGGTACTGTGAGCTGATGTTAGCCCCCAGCTGAGGTCCACCAACTCTCTCGGTCCAACTTCAACTCTGTCAACTCGGGTGAATATGATGCTGTTTCCTCCAGTTTTGTCTCTGGATGATCTCAGAGCCTGGGTAACACACCTTGACTGTAGTTTGTGACATCTTAAGGGCAGGACCAGGTCGGGTTATGACTATCAAAAACTGCATATCGGTTTAAGTTCCTAGATTTGTGACTTATAAACATAGAATAAGTACATGTTCTAAAAAACCCACTCCTGCACTCCAGAGACAGCTAACAATTCCTTCTGGTGGCCTAAGGCCTGGATGCTAATGACTAGAGGAGGCCTTCTCTGGAGGAGCTCCTGGCTAGCCTGGGAGCCAGACAAGTGGAATGACCCCACACCTGGAGGGCTGTGAGGGAGAAGCACAATCCAAAAGGGAGGAAATACCAACTTTGCATGGAAGGGAAAAGACAGGCCCTCTTGGCAGAAGCTGAACTTTTAAGGGTAGGTTCTGGATGTTTCTTGGGGAAGCTGTGCACCTGGCAGAGGCTAAGGTATATACAGATGACCCATAGCCCATGGGAAGGACAATGATGTGGTCCGGAAGCTACAGGTTCCCAGAAGATGAGGGTAGACAGAGAGACTGAAAAAGACACTGGCCGTGCATTGCTTGGCTGGAATCTAAGCAGGATGAGCATGGTTTCTCCTGCCAAATGCCACTTTTTTGGCTTTTGTAGCTTTATGCTAGGTTTGCTTTGTCCCCAGTGGTAGCAGGAGCTAGTCTTGGTTGTCCAGTTCTCTGCCATCCCCTATGCATTGGATGAGGATGTTTTTTCTCGGCAAATGATGTAGTTAGCAAATGGGCCTGGCTGGTCCTTGGGCCAAATGGTTGTATCTCAACAGCAGTGCTGAAAATGACAGAAGTGATTGCTGAGGGCCTGAGAGGGGAGCATACTGAGAGGGAGGCATACTGCCCTCATGGCAGTTCACCATGCCACTTGACAGCACTCTGTAATGTTGGGTAGATTTTTGACACTCTGGGGCCAAAGTTCACTGTAAGTAGAATGGAATCAATGACCAAAAGCTCTTTCTGGGTCTAAACTATGCATAAAATGTTAGAAATTGTTAGAAAAAAACCAAAGCTGATTGAGTCATTGCATTAATCAGCTCTAGAGGCTTTATGAAGTGCCAGAGCCTTCTGAAGTGGATGTAAAATGTTTCCATGCAATCAGACTTTTACTTTCAGGTATTATGGTTCAAACTCAATACCACCTTGTGCATGCCAAATACTATATCAAGTGCTCACCCCAGCCACTTATCCAATCAAGCATGTGATCACTTTGTTTCTTATTGACTTTCTAGTAAGCATACATACTGGGGTTCCTCATGAAATTTCATACACATGTTTCATTACACCTCACATATTCATCCTATCCCTCTCCCTTCTCTCCTCCTTCTGGTCTCTTCTCCCAGAAAAGATGCCCTTCTTTTGCATGTGAATAAGAATGTGAGGTCTGTCTCCTTTTTTCCTTTCCATATCTTTTCTTGTCTCCCCACCACCCTCCAATTAGGGTCTATCCTTTTCCATATAGCCCTTTTTCTATTTTCATCATAGACATATATAGTTAAATCTAAATTATGCAAATCCTGTTCACCTATATTTCCCCTAATACGATGGTCTACAGTCACATCCACTTTTCGATGGATGATGTGATGTCATTCTTCTTTATGGTTGAACAAAACCCCATTGAGGACAATAACACATTTTCTTCATGTGTTCTTTTGTGGCATCTAGGTCACCTCCATATATTGGCCATTGTGAGCAAGGCTGCGGTAAACATGAATGTGAAAGTCTCTGTGGTGTGCTAACTCAGAATCCTTCAGGAATACTCCAAGAATTGTACAGCTGGATCACAGGGTAGCTTTAGATCTGTGAGGAACCTCCATATTGATGTCCTCACTGGCTGTACTAGTTTATGTTCCCATAAATATGCAACCTTGATCATATCCATGCAACATATTACACAAAACATATACATGAACCAAATGCACACAGCACACACATTGCAGTCTACTGACAGACACACACTTTCTACTTTGTACTTAAAAGCAGGAGCAAGGCTTAGGATGACTACCAGGCTGGCTGTGATGTTCTCTTATGCAATATGTAGGCTATCTTTAAGGACAGGGGCCTGGTCTTCTGGCTTCCTTTCCTGGCACTCCTCAGGAAAGGTCACTGCTTCCAGGTCTGTGGAAAGTTGCTGGTGTGGGTTGTTTTGAAAACTTTCAACATGACACACTTAAATTGTCTTTTTAATGATTATGTGGAAACAAGGCTTTTGTGGGCATTTATTTCCCTGACATTAATAAGACAAGAGATAGGGGAGAAGGAAGGAAGAAGAAAGTGAGAGTGAATGAGCTCAGATTTGAGCTTGTGGTGACTGGTTTGAAAGCAACTAATTGGCTGTCACTCTAACAGAGATGAATGTATTTAGGAGCATGCACTGCTGAAATACTGTGTCTACTATGAGACTGGCATGTCAATATGCTAGCGAATTGTGAGGAAATGATCTACTATATTCATTCATTAATTCGTTCATTCACTCATTTGATTCTCATGCTTCTCCTCTATTCATTGTCTGTTATCACTCCCATGATGCGCCACCACACAGGGAGATACATAGGTATCTTTCACTTCCTTTATTTCAAGCCAGTTGTTTCTTAAGCATAGTGTGAGTCTTTTGTTTGTCTGTATTAATTGTTTAAAATATTAATCCAATATCTTGTCATTCCAGGACAAAAAATTAGCAAACAGAAAAAGAGAATAAAAATTATTTGTAATTAGAATGGAGAAATCTTTTCCTAGCATTGGGTATAGATTTTTTAGGTTACACACACACACACACACACACACACACACACACGCATGCACACACACCACATGCATACAAAGGCATGCTCATCTATATAGCATTTTAAAATGTTTTTCCTAAAGTGTAATGCACAACCTACAATGTTAATTCTTTTTGGCGACAGTCCCTAGATTGTGACAGAGGCACAGACTTGGGATATTGTCCTTATACTTACTTGTCTTTCCATTATCATCACATTTCCACATTGGGCTATATCATTGTAAATGCAGATTTATGTCACTGTCTTTACCCAATGCACACACCGTACTCCATCAGGCTGCATTTCTTTTACAGATCAAACTTCATTACAAATTTTCCTAGTATTTGAGAGATTCCTTTTCTGACAATATTCACATCTCAGTGCAGGAGGGTACATAGGCTGTTGGCTCACTCACTGAAACACCAAACACATTCACGGAACTAAATTCTGTCCAATAGAAGACAAGGGAGTGGGTTCTATTATCTGGGTTCTCTGGATTAAGTCCATATCTTTTCTTTCATGAACCTTTTAGAGACTACTTCCTTGCTCAGATGTTGTAGTTACTTTTCTTGCTTTTGTGACAAAGTACCTGGTAACAACTTCTGGCTGCTAGGCTTCTGCTTGGTCCATGTTTCAGAGGATTTCAGTCCATCATAGCAAGGAAGGATGGTAACTATTGGGACCATTTCATCTGTATTAGTAAGGGCTTGTGACACAACCTCTTCACATTGTGGTGGGTAAAATCCCAGGTCAATCCAGGGAACAGAGCACTCAAGCCTAGAACCAGAGATAGATGTAGCTTTCAAAGTGACCTACTCCTAAGTGACTTATTTCTGCCAGCTAGAGACAGTCTAAAAGGTTTTCCAGCCTCCCCAAACAGCAGTGCTACACAAGAACAACCTTTCTCACACGTGAGCCTGTGGAAGGCATTTCATATTCAAGTCATAACAGATGCACATGAACATCTGCAATTTAGAGCACAGTGAAGCCAGAAGTGGTTTCTGAATTCAAGTTAGCTTCCTGCAGTAGAACATGATTTTTGATTTAATTATTTGATGATCTGGAATTATGTCAAGGGTCCTATTGGTCTGTGGTCATTGCTTGGAATTTGAGAGGACTGGGAAAAATTGACATCAATCCCAGGAGATACTGGCATTGGGTTTCTTCAAGAACATCTCACTGATAAAGAACTTAACTCTGCTTTCTTCTTTGCTTGCTGAGTTTGGTGTTAAAAACATAAAACACTGTTAGCTCAAAGGTTGGCAAGGAAATCTTACTTCCCCTATTTATTCCCTCCCAGGAGAAACTTTTCAAAGTGAGTTTTCCCTTTCCCCAAGATTTAGATGAGTGCTTCTCAAACTTCCTAACTCTGTGACCCTTTAATATATTTCCTCATGTGGTGGTGACCCTCAACCATAAAATTATTTCTGTTAATACTTCACAACTATAATATTACTACTGTTATGAATTATAATGTAAATGTCTATGTTTTCTTATGGTCTTAGGTAACTCCTATAAAATGGTTGTTGGACCTTAAGGGTTGGTGACTCATAGGATGAGAAACACTGATTTAGACACTGATTTAGATTTCACAGGGCAATATGCATATGAGGTTGCCCTTTTCTTTTACAATAAGAACACCTTATAATTTATTAGGAAGGACAAAGCTTTAGGACAAGAGTTCTAAAAGTATGTCTTTCAACGTAAGTCTTTCTGAAAGAACACATTCTCTGAACTTACACACACACAACCCACAGGATGAACTACGGAAGAACAGAAGATGCACAGTGTTACATCTTCCCATCTTACCCTAGACAATTCTGGTTCATGCTATTCCCAAGAAACACTGCTTCTGAGGCTTGCTGTGCACATGCACTGAATGTGTAGTTTTAGGAGCCCAGTAGTGGTGGCTTTGATTGGATTTCATTATCAGCTCAGCAAATGAGCCCATTTCAGCCAGGAGATTTTGAATAAAGTATTAAGAATGTTAGACTTCACAAAAACACTCATGCTTTTTTGACAACAATGGCATTAGACTCAAGTCATGAGCAGTGAAGACACCACTTCACTGCCTCCTTGCCTCTGTGATATTGCAAGGTCTTGACTATACGTACAGAGGCCAGTCATCTGCCTCATGGGCACTACTGTATGTTTATGGCTGTTTGTGTACCTGGCTCCTACTCCAAGGTAAAGCGGGAGCTCCTGCTTGCTGTCATTCAGAAGCCCAAATGTTGGTTAAACCATGATATCCCCAGATCCACTGAAAATTCTTTGTTCTTCCCTAAAATTCTCTTAGAAGATTCTACAAAGCAGGAGGACTTACCCCTCTTTTGTCTTGTGTGAGTTTTCAGTGGAATGTCTCTTTTAGTTTTTACTCTCAACCACTTATCACACAGGGTGAGGATGGTAATGGTAGGGAGGAGGTGAACTTGTAGCCTACCTAGAGCTTTCAAATTCCTCCTCACACAGATGACAATCCTCAAACAAAGCCATGCTTCATGGGCCAACTGAATTGCTGTTGACAGAAGCACTTCCTCAGGAGGTGCTTGACCCCTCCTCCCCCAAGCAAATGCATCTGTTTACCTCCCAAAGTTGACTAAGAAACACTGGGAGGACAGAATACCAGCAGCAACCTTGACTGGAGATATTTGGAAGCCTCCAGCTCTTCTCTGACCTATTTTTTCTGTTGTTGTTGTTGTCTTTTTTTTTTTTTTTGTAGTGAAATAACCATAGCGGTAAATACTAAGCAAAAATAACTGTCTGTAATATTTTTAAAAGAGCGAATACAATTGAGAGCAGGACTATATAGAGTTCTTTGAAAACTTAAAATGTTTTGATGCCTTTGAAGTTGAACTGTGGCTAAATTTAATGTAGGCTTTACCGGACCAAAAGTGAAAATCTGTCCTGGTTGTATTTTCTCTGAAGTGAAAGCACTCAGAGCTCTGTAGCGAAGTCAGTGGCCAAAACCCTCTGCTGGAGGAGGCCATTGCTCTCTTCCTCAACCTCCTCAACTTGCCCCCAAACACAGTCTCTTGGATCTGGCCATGTGTGGACACAACTGATTTAAAATCTACAGACTGAAAACTGAAACACTTCCATTTAAGAAGGAACTTAACTTACAGCTTCAGACTCTGTGGTAAATGGATGATGGTTGTTTGTGCAAAACAGTAAATTAGATACATGGTGGTTGCTGGTTTGCCAGCAGGACCAGGTGACTGCTTGGGAAATTAGTTCACTAGCCAAGGCTATTCTCCTTCCTGCCTCCATCCTCCAGCCCCAGTCTCTGCGCAATTGCCATGTGTGGCCTCCTTAAGGCTTCCCAGGGATTTTGTCTCATGAGCTTATAAAGTTGAGGCAAATGGAGACCTGGAGGCTGCTCAGCTTTTTAAATTCACCCATTGGTTCTATGTTTTGTGTCTCTGGCAGTGGACGTGTACTGGGTTGAAGAGAAATGAAGGTCTTAATTTATGGAAACTGCCTTGCTTTTAATAAAATATTTTCTCTTTTCCTCAGTTGGAGAGAGACTATCTCTGGACATACACAGCTGTGTTTGTGTATCCTGTTCATGTGCTCACTCACGGGTCTCGTACTTCTTTAACATGGTTGATCTGTAGACAGTCAGATGTTGCCTGTGAGTTTAAAAAGGAGGCTCTGAGTAAATGCCAGGATGGGGTGGAGGAGGTTGTTTTGCAGGGTGGCATGGGTAAGGTTTTCAGGGCTTGAGGCATGAAAGGTGTTGACACATGGCTGAGGAGGACCTGGGAGAAACTAGGTCTGGTGAATGCTTGTGGCTCTTTCAATACCTTCTGATTCTTGTCATCTGAATTTGAGCCCAGCCATGTTTTAAGTGACACTTCAGATGTTGTAACTTCAAAAACTCTCAAGCAGATGCCTCACAAGGCTGAGCTATGTGGGGTCCAGGTCATGAATCTAAGTCTTGGGTCTTTGTAACATATTTTCTCTGCTTATTTTTATTTTATTTTAATTTATTTTTTTTTTTAGTTTTTTCCAGTTCCCTCCATCAAAGCACTGCCCAAATTGCCACTGCAGATATAGTTGTAGCTATGGACATAGATATAGATGTAGATATGATGAGGGCATCCAATTCAGGACTTCATCTTCTCTAGGCTGAACTGTAGTCATATCCTACTATGATAACTTCTAGAAATATGTCTGATTTCTGGCTTGTAAGCTCCCACTGGCTTCATTCCTAGTCATGCAGGTTTCCTAGCATCTGCTTTGAATGCCTTTTTCTTTCCTCTCCATCTTGCTCCCATTCGTTCTGTGCAAGAGACCCCTCTCCAGCATTCTCTGCTTTCTCTTATCGTCAGATCATTGTTTGTGCTTTTCCTATGCTCATAACACTTCCTGCAGCTATTTTCTGCCTCCTCCATTTTCTTTGCTCTTCAGTGACTTAGTTCTGTTATCTCATTCTCTAGAAATCCTTTCCTAACGTCATCTTCTGCCATCTTCCCGTCTTATCCTCCATGAAAGAATTCTTGTTTACACACTTGGAGACAGTTACCACATTATATTTAATTATCCATTTCTTCATCTCTCTCCTGCTGTATGCTATAATTTTAAACAACAAAAGTGGTTCTCTTTTCATTTTGGAGGTCTTACAGTGCTTGCCAGTTGGGTAGGTACTCAACACATACTATTGTATGGAAAGTTGCCAGTCTAAACTTTTCAGTTCAACATATGTGATCAGGAGAAGGGTTTGAGCATGGTAAGCCACTGATGTCCACTTTAGACAATGTCTTTGCTGCCATTCATCCATTAGGCAGCACTGCCCCCTCTTTTACTTTTTCCTTTTGAGGTAATTTTTCACCATGCCCATGAACAGTTACTGAACCCAGGTCTGGGTCAGATTCTTAAGGGCATGTCGGTCTCTTCCTGTACTCAGCCAGGGGTTAGGGGCCTTGTCATTGCCATAGCACACTGGGTCAGAATACCTATGGTTACAGAGGACTGCCTGAGCAAATGACCATCCCTCCCTGTGGATAACCTGCTTTCAGGATTTTCAAATGGCAAAAGAACTCCCCCATGCTTTCTTCTCTTTTTAAAATAGAAATGTCACAAGCAAGTCAAGTATGTGGGACAGATAAAAGTGGATCTTCTATGGCTAAAGGCAGGATAATGGGAGGGGAGTGGGACAAGCATTGCTGAGTCCTAGAACTGAGCTCCCATGTGTTGTACAGAAGCCAGAGCACAGCCACTTCATATGTCCTACTTGGAATCTGAGAGGAGGAAAAGCTCTTACAGCAGGACCTTGCTAAAGGCACTGTTCTCTCGCACTATTCTTTTAGAGACATCCATACAATTTCCACACATCTCACTTTCAGGAATCCTTGCAATTATTACTATTTTAAATATAATACATTTTATTATTTTTTAAAACTTTATACACGAATATAATGTATTTTGATCATATCTTGAAATCATTATTTTTTCCAGGTATTGACTTTTTTAAATTGAAAGTATGGGTGATGGCTCATTTCGAATTGGCCACTAGAGAACGCACAGTAGGTTTTGTAGGATTCCTGGGACAGTTTCTCAGGACTGCCCTGCACAGATTCTATCAACTGTAGAAACCACATCAAAATTTCTGGCAAATTTTCTTTTATTTTACTTTCTTTCTAATTTTCACATTATTTTATTGAATTTCTGTTACTAATATGTGTACACTATCTAAAAGTTCTTCAGGGAGCTAAACAGGACTAAAAAACAATACGGGGCTGGAGAGATTGCTCAGTGGTTAAGAGCACTGACTGCTCTTCCAGAAGTTCTGAGTTCAATTCCCAGCAACCACATGGTGGCTCACAACCATCTATAATGGTATCTGATCTCCTCTCGTGGTGTGTCTGAAGACAGTGACAGTATACCCACATACTTGAAATAAATAAATAAATCTTTATGAATGCATACATATATTTTAGAAAACCAAGCAGATAGGCTCAGTGACCACTATGTGGTGATACTTACCTCATTGGGATGGAATCCGTCTACAGGTTCAATAAGCTGCCATGGCTGACCACCTCTTTTCTGCCAGTCCTCTATTACTGAAAGACACATAATTGGAGGATTACTGGTGAATGTCATCATGCCAAGGACAAGGAGCTCATGTGATGTCAGTGTCCCCTGCTTTTTTCTTTAATTCTTGTGTGTGTTTTGCCTGTCTGCATATCTATGTACTTGGTGACAGTGGAGACTAGAAGAGGGTATAAGATCCTTGGGTTACAAGTGGTAGTGAGCTACCATGTGGGTTCTGGGAATTGAACTCTAGTCTTCTGGAAGAGCAGCTAGTGCTCTTAATCACCAAGACATCTCTCTAGCACTTCCAGTCCTTGTTTTATCTCATCACAGTTTTCTCTGAGCTGTGCCTTGGGCTGGGAGATTTCAGAACAGTAATGATCTATCCATTGCGTGATTTTTTTCTAAGTCAGAAAGGGCCTGTGTGAATGTGCTGGGTAAATGTGGCTCATGCGGCAGGGAGGGCAGAGGAAATCAAGTTAGCAGTAATATGAGCAATGACAATTTAGGTCCGTCTGATCTTTTCCTCATCTGTGGCACAGGCCATTTTCAGAAGTGAGGATGACATTTTGCTAACATCTCCTTTCACGTGCTGCCATTTGCAGACACTGCCTACGTGTGTCAAGCAATCACCTCAAACAATCACACAGCATGTCAGAAATATAATTGCATAAAATTATCTCAATGTTGCATTTAGAAAGAGCATGGCTACAGAGGAAATATTATGAGCCCCAAAGTGATGAAAAGTAATAAAACTGTCCATCAACAGGGATAACACACTACACATGTCAGTTCCTCCAAGGCAGCTGTGCAATTAATTCTATGTTGTAATATCACAAAGCTAGTAAAAATTCCTTATGAAAATTGCAGTCCCTAGAGAGCCTTCAGGCAGAACCATCAGAGACTTTTGCTCCTGGCACAACACCTCACTTTCCTGGTGTTCATAGAAGCCAGCGGTGTAGCTACAATTCCAATTGTTCTTTTCACTTCTTTCTCCAAGTCTCCCCAACCTCAAAGGTTGTGCCAAAGGACTGTGCCACTCCCTTCTTCTCCCAGGGAAAGATGGAGACACTGGTGAACTCGCAGGCATGAGACTGAATCAATCCTCTGTCATTTTTCTAATTACTGCAGAGATGCCATCCTTTCTTACTGCTCAACCCTTGTCCCTGAGGTGACAAATAATGATTCTCTTCTCAGAGTTCAGGAGGATATGTCATGCTGATGGTCCCCTAGCTTATTCCTGAGCAGTGTGGCTCTTTTTCTTTTTGTATATTTTAAGGTGGCCCTCACACTTCCTAGATATCCAAGAATGGCCTTGAACTCCTGATTCTCCCATCCCTATATTCCAAGTACTAGCCACATGCCTAGCTCCTTGGAATCTATTATAGTGTGCTCCTGGGTTTCACTGGTAGTTGGTAGAAGAAACTGTTGCTGGCAAGTAGCATTTGCATTTCTTGTAAGATACAAGAGGACTTGTCTGCTATGCTGTATTCCTCATATAGAAACCCAAATCAATTTATGCTGATAGAGAAGGGTCCTGTTTTTGAGGAATGGTATGGATTTTTCTTTCAATGGAGAGTTAAGAGCTGCACTAATAAGCAAGCCATACTCAATTTTATGAAGGAGAAGGCTCAGTTGGTTCTTCTAAAATAAATTGCACCCCTCAACCATTTGTTTCTTGCCTTTCAGTGGCCCCAGAAAGCTGGCCTGCCTCTGTTTCCAGTTGCCTGTTTGGGGGGCACAACCTTGGAATGAGACTTTCTGTTTTAGGTTCAATTTTCCTACTCTAAATTCCCCTCTGCACATCAGGCTGAGGCTCCTGTGGGTTCCTGGTCATCCTTCCTGGCTGCAGGGCTGTATCTGCACACTCAGGAATGCTTCTAGCCCAGTCCCACTCTGCCTGCTCATCTGCTGTGCAATCTGCCCATGCTTGTCTTAGCCTCTTTGCTTTCCTCTTGTCCAGCAGAGGATAAGCCAGTTTTCTTCCCTTTTCTGGGACTTGCTTTTCAATTTTTGAGCATTATGTTGATGGTCTATCAAACCCAACTCCGGCCTGAGTATCCAACAAGTTACTTGCAATGAAAAAGCCAGGAATTTGAAGTTTCTGTAAATGCAGAGCTGAGGTCACAGCTAAAGACTTTTGAGTGCTCCTTATACTTCTATGGTGTCTCTCCATCTCCTTTCTTCTTGCACTGCCATAGAGATTTACAAGGATGGGGTGGGGCAGGGATTCTACCTAGTACAGACTTCAGCCTCTAGTCCTTGAGACATCAGAGGTGTCATTGCGTTCACTCTTTTGTGTCCTTTCTCTTCACTCATGCCCCTTAACTTCCTCCATTTTTTAGATGCAGGTCACTTTCTGCTGTGTAGATATTTACAGAAGAAAGAATAATGATGATCTCCAACAGGATGTTGGATAGACTGATTTTGGGGTCATTCTCAAGTTCATACACTGAGAGCCTAACTCTGCTGAGATGGCTGGTGAAAAGAGGTGGAACCTTTGCTAGCTAGCTAGACCATGAAGTGCAGCCCTCATGGATGGAATTAGTGACCTAATAAAGGAGTCCCAGGGAATTTTTGCATTACGATAGTTCAAAAATCAGAATTCAACTGTGTAAGCACTGTGATCTTGGATTTATATCTTCTAGAACTGAATAAACAAAACTCTGTTGTTTATGGGACACAGGCTATGGTACTATAATATAGTAGTTCAGGAATACTAATAGATGTTCTGAAATATATAGGGAGTGTTAATAAGACCAGGAGGGTAGTTTAGCTCAACCAAGACCTCAGATACAGTCTGCTAGAAAATTGTAAGGGGTAAGTGAAGAAAATCATGATCAGAAACCTGTTGTCTCTGTTGTGATTTATCGTGAGCTGTGGACTTGACCCAGATCTACCAGGCTTCTCTTGTGTGCTGGGGTAGGAAGCCTCACATAGGACTTTTTGTCTATCCATATTTGCAGAGAAAGTTGACAAGTTCAGCTAAGATGGTTCCTTCTCCCACTCCTATGTATAATTAATATGTACTAACAGAAATATTTAACTCAAGAATGAAACTGGAACTAAAACTAACAAGGCTAATTTCAGTGCAGTTTGTAAACTGGCTCTGAAAGTAAAAGCAACAGCTAGACATATAAGTCCTTCACATTCATTTTTAGTGTTATTAATGAGTACTTTATATGTAATAAATCATACATGTTTCAAGGAAAAACAAAAAACCCACAAAACTTTTACTTCAGTGGCCAAAAGAAAATCGATGAAAGAATTGCCATGATTGGGAAGCCAGGAAATTTTACAATGGAAGGCAAATGTGAGTTTGTTAAAGAAATGTTATAAGCCAACATGTGGTTCCTGGGAGAAGCCATTGCTAGGATTCCTTGTTAAAGAGGCCAGCTTCTCTTATGTAGAGTTTCTACTAGTATGCTTTAATCTTGGTACTAAGGTTTAAACTTGTTCTAAAATATTTCCATTTTAATTTTATATGTACCAATAACTGCGAAACTTCAGCAGACAGGCAGCCCTACAGTCACAAAAGGCAACCTGGAGCCCACAGGATGACAAGCAGAAGGAAATTTAGAGCAGCTGGAATTGAACCCTCAAAGTAATGAGGAGATGTTGATGGATCTCTTCACAGAATAAATAGACAAAATTTAATCATCAGAATTGGTATTCCTTTTCAAAATGCACAGAGATGGCAATTCCATCTTACTCCCTTTGAATGCTAAGGAATCCAGCTGTGGAAATTATGAAAGGGAAACACGGTGGCAGAATATATAGGCACAGGAGGAGCATACTTGCTTGCTAAGCTTCACCATGGAACAGAGCTGTAGTGTAGGTAGGAAGGGGCTGTGTTCTTGTGGTGTGTTGATGAGGGTGCTAGAGTCCAGGGCCCATTGGACAGGGCTTTAGCACCAAGTTGCTACCCCAGCCAAGAACTTCTTGTTATCACCATACTCAAGCAGTTCTACATGGAATCAACAGTAATATATTCATCCCTGCAGGGACACTTTCCCATTCTTCCGAAGTCTGTTTGAACTCTGTATTACAGTACACTACCATAGCAGAGGCCACACTTCAGATTAACTGGTTTATCATATGAAATAATCGTCAATACTAATGGAACACGACACAGAGTTACCAGTTACACCGTCAATCAATCCACAGGGGAAACTTTTTCCCACACAACTATTGTGTTTTCAAAGGTACTTGTTACCACATAAAAGAAGCCACTCTACCTATAAAACTTAAGGGTGGGTAACTCTCAGGCAAGATTATGAGGTTTTATTTGTACTTTGACTATTACTAGATGGAATGATTCTTTGTGACAATTTCAGATAAGAGTTTACGTTTTTCAGAAGAACTGCAACAGACAACATGGCATTTAATTTTTCCTGAATTGATTTTAGAGTAGGAAGCCCCATCAAGATCAATGTGGCAAATTGGTCCTTTCAATTTGTGTGTGTGTGTGTGTGTGTGTGTGTGTGTGTGTGTGTGTGTGTGTGTGTGTGTGTGTGTGTATGTGTAGGCTAGAAATAAAGACAAGGCTTCTCATTGAACCTGGAGCTCATCAATTTGTCTTGGCTGTCTGGCTTAAGAGTTTCAGGTATTTGGCCAGTGGTGGGATTACAGACACATACCACTGTATGTGAGTACTGGGGATCTGAACTCAGGTCCTATGTTTTTATGACTGGCCCTTCATCAACACATTCATCTCCCCAGTCCCTCCTATTTATGCATTGGAAGAAATAAATTAAGCAACTTGAATGATCATGGAGCATCTGTTGGGGTTTTGTGCATGATATATTTTCTTTATCTATAAGTCAGAGAAATTCCACTCACAGCCATCTTTTCAGAGATCCGCAGAAGCAGTGGAGGAAGATTTATAGGGCATGTGCTAGCTCTTTCTTTGATGAATAGCAAGCTAGCATATATTTAAAATAGAAATCTGCATTCTGATTAGCACCATGAGGTCACTGACTGCTTTTGCAGACATCCAGGAGAGGAAACAAAGAGCCTAAGCTTACTACAGCTGGGCTGTCTTTGAAGCCAAAGGCTGCAGGAGGTATGATTAAGCTATCTATGTGAAAATGATCTTATCAGTCAAGTGGCATTTTCCTTCCACAGCTGGGGAGGTGGGGTAGAAAAGAAAAGAATGTTACATGCTCAAATTGACATTTCTTGGTGGTAAATTTGCTACTTATGTTTAGTTCATAGCTAATGAGAGAATGAGTCAGCAAAAAGACAAACAAAAACAAAAAGAAACACTAAAACAAAACAACCAAACCACCATCACCACCACTATCACCACCAGTACCACCAACAACAGAAAAACTGGACATCTGGGAATGAACCTTTCAGTACTGGACTCATGTTGTCACAGTAGAAAGGAAATAGGTCTTATGCCTAGCTTCAGGTGACAGGGATGCTCAGCTATGAATGTTTCTGTCATAAGAATGTGAAATTGTGTATTTCAGTGTGATGAGAAAGGAGAGCATTCATGGTGTGTCATCAGTTCTAATACAATGTGAAAACAAGGATGATTTTCACAGGACTGCACAATTTGGGTTTAGTGCCTCTACTGGGCTTTTATTTCTGATGAAAGGAGATCTGGGTGATAATGAGCTACATCTATACCATGTCTTCCTCAGGGAACTTGGGGAAACATTTCCTTAGGTATGAATGATGTCTGTAGGTGGTTGGACTCTGAAAGGAAAAACTTATGAGGATGAGCGTACGGAGTGTTTTACACTCTATGGTTATGGAGCCCAGTGGATGATGCCAGCTAACGAATGCCTCGCTATTCTACAATCCTATGATCTGTGTCAGAACTGAGATAAGAATAAGACTATCAATTCTGGGCTCTTTTTACAGTTGCAAGTTACAAACACTAGGGCTAGACTTTCAGTGTGATATGCTGCTGTGATTTCTAGGGTTGGAGGTTAATCCCAGAGGTGGATTTGGAGTAGTTAATCCTTCTACTCACTATGATACATTCTAGGATTTCAAGTCTAAAATGTTTTAACTTGGCTGCAAGTCAAGACATAATAGTTTCTGAAAGGGTGATGAGAGTTCTGTCCTTTTCAGAAATACATACAGGACATAGTGATTGAGTGCTGTGTGAGGTATTCATGCAGACCGGTCCCAGAACATTGTTCTCTGCTTCCACTCTGTCCTTTATTTGTCCATAATTGTAATAAAATGTATTAAATCCCAACCCAAGGTTTCTATCCCACCTTAGCTACTTAAGTTCCTTGGTGAGAGACACACACAACCTTTTTATTTACAATAAACCTTAAAGCACATAAATGCTGGGCAGATACTACCCTCTTTGTTGTTATAATCTACTTTCCTCATCCATAACCCCAAATTATTACTTACTATGTTTCATCTGGGCTACCCTTAACTCCAGTTGAGCAGCCCTCAGGGTCACATTCTGTTGACTCCTAACCCATAGTGGTTTCTCCTTCCTCCTCCTGCACTCTTCTTTCTCCTTGTGGTTCCCACCCATGCATCTGTAAATAACCCTAATGAAACCATTGCACCCCACGTAGACACAAACATGAAGATAAAGGGGGGCTAGCAGGGAAATGGAAGAGAATTAATTGGGTGTGGGAGGAGGACAAGAGACAGTAGCAGACAGAGACAGTAACAGACTGAAACATATCATGTGCATGTTTGAAATATCATAATGAAACCATTATTATGTATAATTAATATATGCTAATAAAACATTTAAAAAGAAATCCCCTCTTGGAAGTTTGGAACTGGAGAGGTTAGAGATACCTAGAAAATTGCCAGCAGCACCAAAGATAATAAATGACAGTTGTAGACATCACTTTGGACAATAAAGAACTGTCCCACATGGATGTTAGACATTATTAGATTTTTAATAACTTTACTCACATTCAAGGATGGTAATGATCAAAGATCACTTAGTGGTTCATTTGTTTATACCAATAATTCATTAATAAGTCTTTAACTCTGCATTTTAATGAGAGGCTATTTATCAAAAATGTCTCTCCCCATGAGGGAGATGTGTGTCATGTATGCAGGAGATCTAGTAAAGACAGATCAGTCTTGTTAAAAGGATGTTCAGAGCTGAAGTATTAGAGTCTGTAATGCAAAATGTGTCAGCTAATGTAATATTCAATAATTCATGATGGCCATCTGCTCCATTCCAGATGCCTGGGCTGGGAGGCTAGGAGTGAGGGACAGAGATGAGAAATATTCCCTCTGTTGCACACACTGAAGCATTTCATTAGCAGCATCTCAGCTGGCAGTCAATCAACAGGGGTTTTTCTCATATAGAAGAATTGCTTAACAATGAAAATGAATCTAGGGAGGGTTACAATCAATAAGTAGGGTTTTCTTTTAGAGAGTCAAAATGTATAGTGGCTCCTCTTAGCAAGCCTGAGTTTGTATGGCTACTTGTCAGTTACTCTCATGTCTGGAGAGAATGCTCTAAAAGAAAAAAAAAATTTCAGAGTGTTGGAACCTGGGTTTACTTTTCAAATGACACTTTTTTTTTTTTTTAAAAAAACCGCCCCTCATTAAGAGGTTTTGGTTAGTTTCAGGTCTAGGCCTGTTCAAGGTAGTCTAGCACTCATTAGAGGAGGCATGGCCTCATTCTTCTCTTCTGTCACGTTTATTTTTAGCATACATATAAATAAGGCATCGCTAATCTGGCAAGAACTGTTGGGCAATCCCAACAGTTGCTTCAGAGACTTTTCAATGATGAAGTGAGGAGGTGACATTGAGTCTCAACTTGCTTTTGCCTTTTCTTAACGCTGAGAGTTATGTCAGAGAGTCAGGGCTTGACCCTCCCTAGTCTGTTCTGTGTGCTTTCTACCACAGCTCCCCCCACCCCCTACTGTGCTTGCCTATTGTCAAGATGAAAACAAGCCACTTACTTTCATGGAAGGCAAAATCCATGTAGAAAAGATCAAAGTTTGCAAATGTCTTGGTAGTTGCAATTGTTTTCAGTATGTTGGAGAGTTGTTCTGCTCGCTGAATGCAAGGGAAACAGAATATCATGAAACCTCAACTTTGACTTTCATGAGATGATTCATGCAGAAAAAGAAATCGATCTTTCATACACCACTCCACTCTGCTATGTCTAAGCCATCAGCAGAGACAGCTCTGCACATTACAGCGTATTCATGTGCAAATGACCAATGAACATGGAAATGTTACTACTCATTATGAGTCAGACTAGTATAAATTAACGTAATAAAAACTTACTTTTCTGCATGGGTTTGACAAAGATGAGACAAACAACACTGATATTACCAAATGTCAGAGGCTGAATGAATGAAAACATTGGTTGGCTTCATTATTTAGACAACAGCTCGGTAATATGAACCAACTCTTTAACATGACCAATATGTCTTCTAGCAGTTCACTTATAGGAAATAGAGATGACACAAAACATACATCTTGTTATTCATCCTGGTGAAGAATTGGAAACAACTGTGTATCTAACTACACAAAAGGATGGAATAAATCACACCACATCCATATGCTGGACACTGTGAATAGTTGTATCATTTTAATGTGGAGAAACAGTTTATGAACATTGAAACAATTGTGTAATCTCAATCTAGAGGGTAAACCCCAAGATACCTATCTATGGAAATGATAAGGGACACTCATATACTAATACATGGATGATGTTTTTCTCTGTGTGCACACATGTCTGTAGGTATCTGTCCATGTATATGTACATGTTTAGAGGAGAAAAAGATAGCCTCAGACAATACTGCTTCGGATCCATCCACATTGGTTTTAGAAGCAGAGACCTTCATTGACCTGGGCTTCCTCATTGGGTTAGATTGTCTGGATGGTTAGTGAACCACAGGGGTTCTCCTGACTTCACCTTCCCAGCACTGAAGTTAAGGTGTATCTCTGCTTCGACTGTCTCACATGGGTAACAGGGATCAAATGCAAGTCCTCATGATTACATAGCAAGCACTTCACTCACTGAAGCTATCTTCCCAGCCTGAAATTTTGTGTGTATATATTATATGTGCTGTGTGCGTGTGTGTGTGTGTGTGTGTGTGTGTGTGTGTGTGTTCTAGCACACAGTCATTGAGGTCTGAGAAGAATGTTTGGTGTCCTGATCTGTCACTCTGCCCTACTACCATGAGACAAATTTTCCTATTGAACCTTGAACTAGGTTTAATAGGAAACCAGTGATCCTGTCTCTGTCTCCCAGAGCGCTGATGTTACAGGTATATGTCAGTCACCCAGAGCTCTAACATTATAGTTATGTGTGCAGTCACGCCCAGCTTTTTATGTATATGCTAGTGATTAGAACTCAGGCCCTCAAACTTGTGCAGCAAATGCTCTTAGCTATTGGGCCATCTTCCTTGACCCAAACTTATAGCTTAGGCTTGTTATCCTCCTGTCTCTGTCTCTTAAGCATATCCTATCAATAGTGTGTACTATCACAACTGTCTTCAGCCCCATTTTTGTTGCTGTACTTTGTAGATTTTATATATTTCATTTTTCAATATTGAAGTATATGTTTTTAATTTTTATCTCACAGTGTTTTTTTATTTGTGAGTTCTCTACAATAAAATTTTATTAACAAAATATGCAGGTTGTTGGTCATGCCTGCAATCTCAGTACTTGGGAAACTGAGGCAAGAAAGAAAATTTCTGTGTGTTCAAAGCAAATTTGGGCTGTATAGCAAGGCTTAAAAAATCCCACAAATGTTCCCATAATCTTTATAAAGGTAATTTACTGCCTATGAACAAAGTATAAGACATTTTGCTTGGAAAATGGATTCTTTCAGACATGTGACGTGATCAGTTCTGTGTGCCAAGTCATATGTACAGTTTATCTTCCTCAGCTCCCCAGTTCATGGCTTCAGATTATTTAAGAAGCTGTGTGTGTTGTACACATTTTCACACATGAGAAACATGTGTATTCACAAGTAGATGGCAAGAGAGGTAGGCATAGAGAAAGGTGGAGGCAGAAGGACACACATATTCTTTTGGCTTTTCTGACTCCCTAAACATGAGATTTTGTTATTTGCCAGGTTGGTGACCATTATGCTATAGAAGCCCAACCTGAGGAAAAGTCTTCAACAAATATAAGGACAGGGGCAGCAACTCTACCTCTGAAGTGAGAGCCCGGAGGGTCTTGTTGGAAGACATCCAGCCATTACAGGGACTGACCTGAAAGAAGGGAAAGAGCACACTGATTAAAGAGGCAGAGCCGCAGTAGGAGGTGTGTGCACACATGCACATGCGTGTGTGAGTGTGTGCATGTGTGTGTGTGCGTGTGTGTGTGCTCACATGTGTGTGTTCACGTGTGTGTGTGTGTGTGTGTGTGTGTGTGTGTGTGTGTAAGTGTGTGTGTATAACAGACCCCTGGGCTCACCTGGAGGCAGCTTAGAAAGGAGAAGAACTGTGCATAGGTCACATCTTTATTTAGCTGGCCTGGAAAACAGAGGTCTGATATGTTATGTGGAATCAAATGGCATTGCTCAAAGACATTAGTAGAGACCCCACCTCCCTTTCTGATTGTCACATTTGTCCTGGTTTGATTTGGCATTCAGCATAGCTTTGAGGAAGGCTTGTATTTTACTTCTATCTGAGCACAGTTAGAGGGGATCCTAAGGAGTCTATGACCATGCACTTCTTAGTCTCAGGGAGGACAGGACTGGAGGGATAGCCTCATCTAAATCTCTAGAGAAAGGAATAGAGTCTCCTACAACTCCAAGTGGACCAGTGTGGCCTGAACAATGTATATCACCAGACAACACCTTCTTCTTGGTAAGTTTATCAAATTCCAAGTTTCTGTGGGGGTTGAGGATTTAGCTCAGTGGTAGAGCGTTTGCCTAGCAAGTGCAAGGCCCTGGGTTCGGTCCCCAGCTCCGAAAAAAAAACAAGTTTCTATGAAGCTAAGAGCCCAATTTAAGGGAACTGACTGAATCTTCCTTTCTGGGCTTATGAAACACTTAGGTCTGATACAGTTGTTCCCTGTTGAGGAACTGGCATTCAGAATGTCTGAAATCCTGAACCAAACCCCTTTAAATAAGGCTGGGGTAGCCCAATTACACTTGGGTGGGAAGGAGATGCCAGCCAATTTTTTGTCTCTCAATTTTTTGTGATAGTAGGCTAAGAGTCCTAGTTAGCAAATATTCCTTGTGGTTATTTTTTGGTTCAGGTTAAAGAAGTGCATAAGAATGTAGGGGAAATGCTGCATAGATTATCATAGATAATTTGTATATGAAATCCACTCCATCCCATGTCTGAAACACTTGTTCCCTAGCCAATGACACTGTTATTCCTAACACAGTGTCCAGGAAATTTAAGAGGGGGCACTAAGTAGATGCTGTAGGTCCCTGAGAATATATCTTTAAAGGTTATACCTGGTTTCTAGTCTCCCTCTTTCTGTCTGGTTCCTGTTAGCTATCAGGTAAAGAACCCCTACCCTCTCACAAACCTCTATCTGCAGAAGTACATGGGACGACCAAGCCCTAGGGACCCAATCTTCTGCATTATGAGCCCAAATAGACAATTCTTCCTCCATACTATTTTACTTGGATATTATGTCACAGTGGTGAAAAGTCCTGGGGTCCATCTAGAAACTTAAAACACTGACTATAGCCATTGAGATACCTTCTTTCTTTCAATGCTGAACCCTCTCCATCTTTACTACCCCAGATACAGTTAGTTTTCATGCTGTGACTGACATAAAATTCAACTCTCCCATCAATCTCCAGGATGAACAGATGATGCTATATCCATTAAACACTTCTCATGCTCTTAAAAATTAAGAGGATAGGGGTTGGGGACTTGGCTCAGTGGTAGAGCACTTGCCTAGCAAGCGCAAGGCCCTGGGTTCGGTCCCCAGCTCCGAAAAAAAAAAAAAAAAGAAAAATTAAGAGGATAATAGAGCATCTCAGAGAAAAGAGAAAGATCATAGGAAATAGAGCTTTACTTTTTACTTGTACTAATGTAAGTTACACTGAAAAGTAGAGTTGACTTCTTTTCTGGTCCAATCTATTTGGAGTTCTGTAGGCTTCTTGTATGTTTATGGGCATCTCTTTCTTTAGGTTAGGGAAGTTTTCTTCTATGATTTTGTTGAAGATATTTACTGGTCCTTTGAACTGGGAGTCTTCACTCTCTTCTCTATCTATTATCCTTAGGTTTCATCTTCTCATTGAGTCCTGGATTTCCTGTATGTTTTGGACCAGTAGCTTTTTCCGTTTTACATTTTCTTTGACCATTGTGTCGATGATTTCTATGGAATCTTCTGCTCCTGAGATTCTCTCTTCTATCTCTTGTATTCTGTTTGTGATGCTTGTGTCTGCAGCTCCTTGTCACTTCCTTTGGTTTTCTATATATAGGTTTGTTTCCCTTTGTGCTTTCTTTATTGCTTCTATCTCCATTTTTAATTCCTTCACCTGTTTGATTGTGTTTTCCTAGAATTCTTTCAGGAATTTTTGTGATTCCTCTCTATAGGCTTCTACTTGTTTATTTATGTTTTCCTGCATTTCTCTAAGGGAGTTCTTCATGTCTTTCTTGAAGTATTCCAGCATCATGATCAAATGTGATTTTTGAAACTAGATCTTGCTTTTCTGGTGTGTTTGGATATTCCATGTTTGCTTTGGTGGAATAATTGGGCTCCGATGATGCCATTTAATCTTGGTTTCTGTTGCTTGGGTTCCTGTGCTTGCCTTTAGCCATCAGGTTGTCTTGGTGTTACCTTGTTCTGCTATTTCTGACAGTGGCTAGACCGTCCTATAGTCCTGTGTGTCAGGAGTGCTGTAGATCTGTTTTCCTGTTTTCTTTCAGTCAGTTATGGGAACAGAGTGTTTTGCTTTCGGTTGTGTAGTTTTTCCTGTCTACTGGTCTTTAGCTGTTCCTATGGGCCTGTGTCCTGAGTCCACTAGGCAGGTCGCTTGGAGCAGAAAAGTTGGTCTTACCTGTGGTCCCATGGCTCAAGTTGTTCATGGGGAGCTGCTTTTGAACTCTCCATGATGGTGGCAACCAGGAGGGCCTGCACTGCCTTTTCCTGGGGTCCCAAATGGCATTAGATGTTTTCCTCTGGAGTCAGAAATGTGGGCAGAGTGTAGTCTCTTCTGGCTTCCCAGGTGTGTCTGCCCCTCTGAAGGTTTAGCTTTCCCTCCCACGGGATTTGGGTGCAGAAAACTGTTGACCGGTTCCCTTTAGGTCTGGGCGGTGTCTGGACTGTGGGGGATCTTGTCTACTGTTTTTTAAGTCCACCATAAGCACTCCGAACCACTCTTGTACTTGAGTGCTCCATCTTGTCCACCTGACAGAACTCTTCTCCTGATAACAGCACAGGAGACTTAACTGCAGGCCAGGACATAAAGGTGGTTGTGACCTTGTGTTGACCCCTTGAGCATGGAGGCATGTTCTTTGATATGGGGATGGGACTAATGGCTGGTCCTAAGTCAGAGTTGTCTTCTTTTGTTCTGGGAATTGAGTCTAACTTGAGATTAAACATCAGCAGAAACTTTACCAGCATCCCTAAACTTCAGTATAGTACAAATTTTCTTTCTCATGGTTTCTAAGAAGCCTGGTTAGTATATTTTCCAGTTATTTCCAGACACTTCCTGGTTACTTATCTTCTGGTTGTATTGGAGGCAGCTCTTTGGTTAAATTCTCCTTTGTGTAACTTAATATTTCCTAAGTAAGTTGTTTTAGTGAGTCCTTTATAGCATAAATTTTACTACTTCAAATTTGTTCTGTATTAAATTCATATATACCTATAACACATGTTGCATGTATTTGCATACATGTCAAACACATCACACATCATACATTCACACATTGCATATACACACATCATATTATGCACTGCACATATATCATATACACACATATCTGCACATTTATACACATAGTTTAAGAGGAAAAGAATTTGCAAACATAATATACCTAGAGGGTGGTATCGGTTGTGCAAGCTATCCCAGAGAAAAGTTCCATCTGGTAAGCCATATAGAATAACATGGCTGCCATTGGGCAGGTGGGAATTTAGATGTTTCAGAGTCTGCATGACATTGGCGTACATTTGTTCAGGAGTGGTCATTCCTGGTATTGTGTCAGCTCTCCTATTGGTAGAAAAAACAGGAAGTATCTTGATTATCAGGAGAGTAACATACAAAATACACTGTATGTGATGTTACTTATAATGTTTGGCAAACTACTTATGAGTACTTTTCTGGCACAAAGCCAGATTACATTTAACGACTCCTGTGGAGTCTAGTAAGCTATGTAACTGGTAGTATAAGAGTCTCTTGAATGTTCTTTGACTATATTGCTAGTGTAAACAGTGTTCCAGATAGTTATGTCACCAGGTTGAGTGAGAGAGAGAGAGAGAGAGAGAGAGAGAGAGAGAGAGAGAGAGAGATTACAACTTGTACTACTAAGATTTTAGAGGATTTTTAGAGGGTTTTTTGTTTTGGAGCATAAGCTCATCTACCCTGATTCATGGCTACTGGAGAGGGCCTGGTATTACTTAAGATTTATTTGAAACTTTGAGACCTACATTTGCTTTTTAAACATTGTGTACAGACAAGAGTTGTGAGATTGAGCATTACTGAGGGATGGCATTATTTTATGTGCATATATTCTCTTCACCCTTTATTCTCAGTTTTTGTCCTAAATTTGGGCATTTACCATTTTTCTGATATACTACAATCCTTTGCTTATTTTTACAGCAGTATTTACTAAAAATGATATTTCACACCGTTGTTGTTCTCTGTTTGGTAGTAGTTGTTCTTTGTAGAGCATATTAAAAAATTAGAGAAATATCAAACAATTTAATTATGTATCTTAAGGCTTTGGAAAAAGAAAACAAGCTAACCCCGAATGTAGTAGATGGATAGAAATAATTAGATCAAGGCAGAAATAAACTACAAACAAACAAAACTTCAAAGAATCATTGAAACATAGATTTGGTTCTTTGACAAAATTAACAAGATCGTCAAACCCTTAGACAAACTAACTGAAAAAAAGAAAGAAGAGATTGAAATTAATAAAGTACAAATGAAAAGGGAGCTGTTACAACAGATTACAATGAAATCTAGTTAATCATAAGGCTATACTTTGAAGATTGTGTTTTACTAAATTAAAATAATCTAAAAGAAGTGGATGGATCTCTAGATATATATAACCTATAAAAGTTAAACCAAGATGAGACAAATCATTTAAACAGATCTATAACCAATAATATTATAGCAGTAGTAGAACGTTATGCAACAAAGAAAAGTCCAACATCCTTCAGAAAGATCACACATCAACACTTCTCAAATTATTCCATAAAATAGTAAAGGAAGAAACTTCCAAGCTCCCTTATGAATCCACTACACTCTATATAAGGCCTTTTACAAAAGAAAGAAAAACTATGCCCTAATCTCCATGATTGAAACAAATGGGAATATTCTCAACAAAATATTTGAAAACAAAATTCAAGAACACATAAAAAATGTGATCAGCCTGACCAAGTTGGCTTCATTCCAGAGATGCAGAAATGGCTTGACATATGCAAATCAATAAATACAATAATTACATAATTTAACTTGGCCTAAGGAATTAAGTAATTTTAAATGAAATGAGCAATAAATATTTTTTAAAGTGCCCAACATTCTCAGCTACCAGAGCAATGTAAATGAAAACTACTTTGAGATTCTATTTCATCCCGGCTGTAGAAAGCTATAATCAAGGACAAAAATGACAGTAGATACTGGTAAAGATGTAAGGGAGAAACTGGTATTCCCTTTCTCTGGAGATGTAAAAAGGTGTGGCCCCTGTGGCAAATTTATATTGGAGCATCTCAAAAAATTAAATATAGAATTATCATAAGAATCAACTATACCGTTCCTGAGCATATACCCAAAGAACTCTGTATCCTACCACAGGAATATTTTACATTTTTGTCACTCGATGTTTTTTTCTTAATAGCAAGGAACAGAATCACCCTAAGTGTCCATCAGCTAAGGAATAAAAAAACGTACCTCATACACCCAATAGGATATAACTGACCGTCCAAAGTTTCTGCTGCTGTAGCTCACACACAGTTGCTCTCTTTAAGGAGTGTTTCTACTTTTATGTCACATTAAAGAGTTTCAAGGACAGGCATAGATAAACTCAAGGTAAGTGAAATAGCACCATAGTGGAAATGCTAGGTACCTCCACTTTGCCTTTCTTCCTGAATTCCTGATGCTAAACGTTGCCTTCCAGTCATGACCTGAAATCACTTACAAGTACTTACTGCACAGCCACATGCAATTAGAGAACCGAGAATCATGTGGTTGCATTATTTCAAGAAGAGATAGCAATGTCATAAAAAAAAGAAAGTTGAAGTTGTAAATTAAGGGACAAACCAAACTCCTGAACCTTAGTCCCGGAGAGACCTGTTATGCAACCCTCTGGCTTGGGCTTTGCATGGAAGTCTTTTGTCCATTCTGGGATACCTACTCTACCTTGATGTTCTGCCATCTGTCTTTATTTTTCTAACCCCTCCACAGGACAAAGCAAAGTGGGCACTGCAGGGACACAGTTACTTCGTCCAAACACTGACTGCTTCTCTGCCCAGATAAATCCTGGCCCAGGAGAGGTTGGCATGGGCCTCTAGCTGATGTGTTTTTTGACTTTTTGGAAAAGGAAAGCAAGGAATGGGTTGGAGGGACATCTTGAAAACCACACACTCAGTGATTCTGACATTTGGAGGGAGATCCCCTCTGCAGGCACTCTATCTAGTTGTAACCTGTTTGCTGTCTGTACCCAAAGGAATCTGATGCAGAGACTGAAGAGACATTATCTGGCTGGACCAGAGGTTGTTCTTGTGTGCAGTGAAGGGTGGAAGGCATATCTATTTCTCTGCTGTGAGCTTCCTGAGGTCAAGGGCTCAGGTCTTTTGTCACTGGATTCCAGAGCCTGACCTAGTACTTGGCTCCTGCAGGTCCTAGCTTTGCTACTAAATGTCAGTAGCACAGATTCCTTTACTTTGTGAGCCTCAGCTTCTTCATCTGTGAGCCTCAGCAGGCAGACAGTCATATTTGCCTCTTTGGGTTGCTACAGAGATGAAATGAAGAGAGGAATATGTATCTTGGACCAGGCACATCAGGTCTTAAGGAGCGTACAGTCTTTACTGGAAAGTCCTGGATGGCTCATCATAGAGGCAGGGACCTAGGTCCTTATAATGTATCTTTAGTTGCTTTGGAGTCCTGGAGGGAACTAGGCAGGAACTGGCCCATGAGCAACTATGCATCATAGAATGTCATATTCTGCTTTGAACTGATTAATCTGTACTTCATTTAGATTTTTGTGGAAGTGAATGAGCTTTATTCCTATTGGGCTTTGTTCTCAACACAGGCTTGGGGTGCTCAGTGAATGGCTAGGACAAGGGGAAGGTATGTGAGAAGGGAGACCTCCAGCTGGCCAATAATCAGCTATGCTACTTAGAGCAAGTCATATCTCTTTTTTGCATTTTATTGGATATTTAATGTATTTACATTTCAAATGTTATCCCCCTTTCCAGTTCCTCCCTCTCCCATCCTCCTCTCCTTGCTTCTATGAGGATGCTCCCCATCCTACCCACACACTCCCACCTCAACACTCTGGCAATCCCCTATACTGAGGAAATAAGCCTTCACAGGACCAAGGACTTCTCTTCCTATTGATGCTAGAAAATGCCATCTTCAGCTACAATATGTGGCTGGAGCCATGGGTCCCTCCTTGTGTATTCTTTGGTTGGTGGTTTAGTCACCGGGAGCTCTGGGGGGGGGTCTGGTTGGTAGATATTGTTGTTCTTCCTATTGGTTGCAAACCCCTTCAGCTCCTTCAGTCCTTTCTCTAACTCCTCCATTGGAGTCCCTGTGGTCAGACTGATGGTTAGCTGCAAGCATCCTCATCTGTATCAGTAAGGCTCTCAGGAGACATCCATATCAGGCTCCTGTCTGCAAGCACTTCTTGGCATCAGCAATTAGTGATTAGGTTTGGTGGCTGCACACGGGATGGATCCCCAGGTGGGGCAGCCTCTAGATGGCCTTTCCTTCAGTCCCAGCTCCACTCTTTGTTCCTGTATTGCTTCCTGTGAGTAATTTCTTCCCCTGCCTAAGAAGGACTGAAGCATCCATATTTTGGTTTCCCTTCTTCTTGAGTTTCATATGGTCTGTGAATTGTATCTTGTGTATTCTGATCTTTCGGGCTAATATCCACTTATCAGTGAGTACACACCATGTGTGTTCTTTTGTGACTGGGTTGCCTCACTCTGGACGATATTTTTTAGTTCCATCCATCTGCCTAAGAATTTCATGAAGTCATTGTTTTCAGTAGCTGAGTAGTACTCCATTGTGTAAATGTACCACATTTTCTGTATCTACTCTTCTGTTGAGGGACATCTGGGTTCTTTCCAACTTCTGGCTATTATAAATAAGGCTGCTATGAACATAGTGGAGCATGTGCCCTGGTTATATGTTGGAGCATCTTTTGGGTATATGCCCAGGAGTAGTATAATTGGTTCCTAGGGTAGCACTATGTTCAATTTTCTGAGGAACCTCCAGACTGATTTCCAGAGTGGTTGTACAAGCTTACAATTCCACCAACAATGGAGGAGTGTTTCTCTGTCTCTAAATCCTTGCCAGCATCTGCTGTCATCTGAGTTCTTTATCTTAGCCATTCTGACTAGTGTGAGGTGGAATCTCAGTGTTGTTTTGATTTACATTTCCCTGATGATTAAGGATGTTGAAATTTTCTTTAGGTTCTTAAGCAAGTCATATTTTTTCATTGCTTGTCTTTCATGTTTTCCTAAAATACTACACATACAGCTACTGGGAGTTTCTCCAGAGACTTCCTCACCCTTTGTTTACCTTTGGCCACAACCATAGGTCAGCTGCCTATGTGCAGCATATTTTTAGGGTTATAAATGGATCTTGACACAGCAAGTGCAATTTACATGTAGTTTCTTTACAAATGCATGTCTATGCTTTCTTTTCTGCACAAGACTGTAGTATTTGTGTGGCACGTGTTCTTGTGAGAAGACTATGTGCTACAGTTCTATGCTGTTGAGAATATCATGTATTCTAAGTCTTTGTTCTTGGTGAAGCATATTTGTGTGTGTGTGTGTGTGTGTGTGTGTGTGTGTGTGTGTGTGTGTGTGTTATAACCCATGGTTATTTCTGGCATTCATTTTGATGTGATGTCAGAATTGAGAGCTAATGGATCTGATTCAGTTTTTCAATTTCATAGGCTGTTCCTGTTGATTTCTCATACCAGGACTTTCTTCTAAGATAAACTTATTGGGTGTTGGCACATTATAGCAGATTAGACTGGGGTAGAGAGTGCAAAAGGGAGAAAGCCAGAGCTAAATCCCAGCTAAATAGGCCCATTGACATCTTCCCAGCTTTGTTCTCATCCCTCTCAATGACTTACCCATTACAAACATCGTTCCCAATCATGGCATAAATAACAATGGCTGGATGGTCCAGTGCCTGGTTCCTAGACAAACTGAGAAAACAAAGGGTATAATCTCAATTCAATTTCCTATTAGGAAATGGTACATCAATGCATAATATTGAAGAGCAGATCAAAATCCCAGCTAAATTGACCCACTACCACCTTTGTAACATTCAGAGCACTAACATTGTCTACAAGCTTAGGTGAGTCAGTTGAGTTACTTATGCTCAGTTTCATAGAAAATTCTCAGAGCTGTGGGATCTACTCAATTCACAGAGGCCAAGGCTTCCCAAGGCTTCTGTTTAGGACATCACAGCCTCACTTCTGAATTTTAATACCCAAACAGAAAAAAAAGTATTAACTTGACAGGCATGGTACATCAGCACTTAGAAAGCCATAGCAGGAGAATTACATGAGTTTGAGATGAGTTTAAGTGGCATAGTTACTTTGGGGTCTAC
Source organism: Rattus rattus (assembly GCF_011064425.1). NCBI lineage: Eukaryota > Metazoa > Chordata > Mammalia > Rodentia > Muridae > Rattus > Rattus rattus. The sequence goes on from NC_046167.1 coordinate 38,738,746, forward strand.
AGCATGAGGCTCTGTCTCAAAAACAGAAACAAAAAACAAAAAAAAAAAGGATTAGTTTTCTTATTTATAAAGCCAAACTATGATGTGATCATCATGGTTTTGCAGTTACTCCTTTCAGAGCAAAATTTTACTCAATTCAGATCCATTTTATAATCCTTTGAGAACATACATTTTCCAAGATTACTGGCCCAAGAAGATGATCCCCATTGGGATGATAGTGACTAATGAACTGTTGATATTCAGTAGAAATGATCATGGGGTAATAAATGAGGGTTTTAATTACTTTTAAGATAAGTTAATCATATTTAAAATGATTTCTTAGATTTATCTTCCACTGACCTTTCGATAAAATTCTTCAGATTTCTGGAAGATGCACCTGAATAATAACAATTAAGAAAGTAATTGTTAATGTGTTTCAGTGACACCATTGATGCAAGAGTCTGACTGGATGTCCAAGTCACACTGCTGATGGCGATTGCTTGTTTCTGGTGATTTTCTGTGGTGTGTTATCTTGGATCTCACCTTCCTGGGTTCTCTGCTTCCTTGGCATTGTACTAACAGAACCCAAGACCCCTTGGATTGGTGTGTTGTCATAGATGAGTAAATAATTTAGTAGATGTGAGAGAAAAGTATCTATCTGTCTCTAAAGAGACAAACTATCCCAAAAGGATCAGAGAGACAGAGAAAAGGATTCTCTGGGAGAGACATCTTCCTGGAAGCCCCCATTTAAGATCCTTACATTCAGAATAATGAGTCCTTAAAAATAGAGACTCTCTCTGGGCAGTCGATTGCTCTCTGCTGGCTTCTAGAGGGAAGAAATGCCCAAGCTCCTGCCAACCCAGTGCTGATGTTGTGTTATGGAAGCTGACATATCTGCTAGGCCCTTCATTCAATTCTACTCCAAGACTCTTAATCTCTCATTTTTAGGATAATAATCAAGAAGTGTTATCATTCTTAAATGTTTTTCATAATGATAAATAAAAATCAAGGAAAGCTCAAACTTTGTTATCCTAAAATTATAGGACCAGGTCCAGCCAACCTTGAGTACATATGGGAACTTGATGTTCAGGCCACCACACAACCTCAGGAGAATAAGACTGAAAAGTAGTCAGAGGTAATATTATCAAAGTCCCTTGTCTATTCAGGACAAGGATTGCCAAGCCGTTGTATGAAAGTAGTCATAGTAGATTTAAAAATTCACCACAGCTGGAGGTGGTTGTCACCTGTAATATACCAGCATCCTGGAAGCAGAGTAAAGAGTTCAGGGCCAGTCTGGCCTGGGTAGTGAAGTCCTGTCTCAAAACACAAACGAATAAACAATAACAAGCCCCCACAAAACCAAAAAGTAACCACAAAAAAGAAATAAGGAATTACTTGTTCTTTGCTTTAATGCCTATTTTTTTTCCTGTACAGAATTCTCTCTGGTACAAAGTCCTCATTATTTTTCATCCTCTTCATTTCCTATGGAATCTCAGTTTTACAAATTTACCTAAGTGGTTTGTATTTTTCCTTCTCTACTCTCTCATCTTCTCAGTTTTCATTTCTGCTATGCTTTGGCAAGACTCAGCTCCACATCTTTCTTCTGTCTAATCTCTACTGTCTTCTTCTGAAAGTGTCTCTCTCCAGCTGCTCACTGCTGATATGTCTGCCATTGGAGAAAATGCAGAAATGGCAGTGGTATGTAATAAGCAGCACAGGCATCACCTTGCCTCTGGGACATGGCAGAACAAGGAAAGTATTTGAAAAACATATACATTTTGTACCCTGCAATTATAGTTTCACAGAAACGGAACAGGTTGATCCTGGGATAGAGGATTTTTATTTATTAAGGTGATCCAGTGGAGAACTTACACATTCCCTGTTAAGAGAAGAAGAGTTCATATAGACCTTAAAATACTTTCCTGTAGCATCCTTTAAATAGTGTGTATCATATCAAAAGATATGATTTCAGCCTCAGTTAGCCTGCCCTAACAGAATTTCAATGTATGTTCCCACTGCTGGGTTGGTGTTGACCATACTGTCAAGTACTTCACATTCTATGCATTCTCTCAACGTCAAAATTAATTTTGATGTTCTTCTAAGTGAACTGTTAAACTTAGTGCCTGACAGTAGGTTCCAAATTCTTCATATAAAGAGAATTTTTAAATATATCTAGAATAAGTCTTCATGAAATAAATGATTACTTCGGCAAAACAATGATGTTTTACTATGTTAGGTGTTGTAATTGGTTCTGGGTATAGATTAGTGAATTGAAAAGACATAGCCCTGCCCATAGTCCAGGTCCAGTGTTAATTACCCTACCTAGAAAGAACAGCCATTACTTAGCTCTGATGAATTTGTGTTGTCTAGAAAGAGTGTCCCTGTTGTTAGACTTGTCTTCAAAATGGAAGTTGGAAATATGAAACTTTTGTCAAAAATGTACTGATCGTAGATTTTGGCAATGAATCCAATGATTCTAAAAAAATGTTTTGTTTCATGATACAAACCCCATACAGGTTAGGTTTCAAAGCGATTTGATTATTGATAGAACCACAGGAATGCATGTATGTCAAGGACAAAATGTCGGGTCTCAGGGATTAAGAGCACTCGCTACCCTTACAGAGGACGCAACCATAAGTTCTTTCCCAGCACCTACAGAGCAGTTCACAGCCATCTGTGTCTCCAGTTCCAGGGATCTGATGCCCCTTCTGGCTCTTCAGGTAATAGGCCCAAATGGTGCTCAGACACATGTGGAGACAAATATACTCAGACACATAAAATAAAAAAATAAATCTTCAGGAAATAAGCAAAGCATCACATAAACAGCACTTTCTGATTTCATGTGAAGATATATCTTTTCCATGTGTGTGAAAACATTTGGATTGCCATTTCTAGAAAAATTTTATGACTTCTGCCCACTTTTGTTTGGGCCAGTACATATATATTCACATATATGTATAAATATATGCACATGTATACATATTAGTTTTTATATCTGTAACAGATTAAATACTTGTATTGCAAAGAAAACTACAGTATGTACAGAACAAGACACAGCTGTGGGTCATGTGTGTCTTCTGCCTACCTGAGCCCTCTCATGTACAGGATAAAACTGCATCTACTTGTTCAGAATAACTTTAAGACCCCAGATTTTTGTTTGTGTATTATAACAGAAGACACTACTCTAAAACCTTAAGATTAAAATAATGATATTTATTCCTTTCCTTTCTAACAATATGGTTCTGGAATTATAGATGCATGCCACCATTCCAAGCTAAAATTTTGCAAGTACTCTGTTTGAAGGTCTTGGTGGTTCTCCAGGAGTTAGGGATGTTCTTCTTGCCATTGAGCCTTTCTTTGGAGACAGTTAAGATAATAACAGTCTCATCAGTGTCAGTCTCTAACAGATGGAACATCTCATGACTGGTTATAACCTTTAGAGCCTAGAGAAATTCTGATGAAAATGTTTCAGCATACATTGCTGTGACACTTGCTATGAGTTTCTCAAGCATGTCGCTCATAGAGGCTCTTGGACCATCAAACCACCCATGAAAGGTCTTTTAAGCGTTGCATTCTATGGTCATTCCAATATGACACAAAATGTTAGGAACACAAGATTTTTCTAGATGTCTCCTGTCAGTGAGGCTTTAACCACCTTTTGTCTGGATCCTCCTTCTTTTCCTGCTCTTTTTTGTGTACTGTCTATAAGTGAGTGTGCAGATATGTGTGTCTGCATGCAAATGTGAAGGCCAGAGGAGTATACTGGAGGTTTCCCTTTACCATTCTCTGCCTAATTGTCTTAAGAAAGGGTGTCTCACTAAACCAGGAATTGGCCATTTTCACTAGTCTACCTGGTCATCAAGCTCTTGATATCTACCTGCCTCCCCCACTCCACACCCAACCCCGCTCCCCCACTGAATCCTGGGCTTACAGGCACAAGCAATCATGTCTAGGTTTTTATATGCGTGCTCTGGATTTGAACACAGGCACTCATGCTTGCAAAGTAAGCACTTACCTACTGAAACGGTTCCTTGGCTCCTTTCTGCTTTCTAAAACGTCCATTACTGAGAGCACACTGTTGATTTTCTGAGCCTATCTTAAGCCATGGCTCCTGCCATCAGTCACTGTTGCTCTTTCTCACCAGGAGTGAGAATGCCCCAAACCATCCATTCACTCAAGAATGGACTCTGGCCTTCTCCTCCTCCTTCATGAGGTTCCCCATTTCTCTTTGCTTTTAAAGCTATTCAGGCTATTCAGACACCACCCACCTCTTCTGTATCATGTTTTCTCCAATTCATTTCATGGCTATTCTAGTAGACCATGCATGCATATCATCTGCAACTTCCTTTCTCTACAAACTAGATTTTAAATGATGTAGATTTTTCTTACAGTTTTATAATTCATCAAGAATTTTCAGAAAAATAATTTGTTGGAAAAACCTTGATAATTTTACATTTTTCTTTTCTAAAAGTGTTTGTTTGCAATAAACAGAATCATTCAGACTAAGATATTGATTTTAAGCCTCAGATCCCAAGCAGTTAACAATCATATGTTGTGACAGTTCCTGACACTGTTTCTATTACTGAGAATGTTTCACATTACAAATGTTCCAGTTACAAACAAGATAAATTCCCTAAAAATAATTGAATAGGGTAGTACATGCTTCCAATTGTGACTGTAATCTACCTCCCAGTGACAGTGTTTGCAAGCACGCTTCCCCTGTGTTGATAGCATTTCCCCAAAGCTGTTTTGCTCCAAGCCCCACCTACTGCACTTACTGTCCCCTTTCTTACACCTTTTGGATACTGCTCAAACTTTAATTTTTCTGTCAAATCTACTTTTCCAGAATCAGGTATCTCTCACTTCCAGAGGGTGCAACTTATTTTTGTCTGGTGACATTCCAACATGACTGTGATTATTTTCTTGTTTTTCCTCTTTTTTGGTTTGGTTACAAACTCCATGGAGGTAGGGTCTTTACCCTGTTCATCTTCCTATCTCTAGAACATGTTGCAATACTGAACAGGAAGAAAGTAAAGACCAAAGGCAAGGCACATCCAGTCTTACATAAATCCCAAGAGCATTTAAGATGTCAGTAGACATAGCAGATCACTTTCCTTTTGGTATCTTTTATCTGAACCTCTAAACAAAACAGATTATTGAAAGGAGATGACCTACACCTGCACACTGATAAGTACATTTACTTGAAGTAAAGAATTTGCAGTGCAAGTGCACTGGTTCTAGGCTGGTGAAAATTTTGACGAACAGCGGGACCTGGATTCCTTACATGGTTACTGTCATGAGCCTTGCTTTTTCCTGGACCAGTTTGTCTTGGTTTCTTTTTGTTGAGGTGATAAAATATTCTGACAAAAGCAACTTTGGGGGGGGGGAGAATTTATTTCAGCTTACAATTCAAAGCAAAACTCATCATGTTAGGTAAGTTAAGGCAACAGGAACTTGAGGGGTGGGGGTTTAGGGAGTTACACTACAACCACAGTCTAAAGCAGAGAGAAAATGAATTCAAGCATGCTAGTTCTCAGCTCTCTTTCTCCACTCCTGTATAATCCAGGCTCCCTGCCTAGGGAATGGTGCTACTCACAGTGGATGGATCTTCCCTCCTCAATTAATGGAATCAACACCCCACCCTGAACATGACCAGAGACCCATCTTCCAGATAATTTTAGATTTGGTCAAGTAGGCCATTAATACTAACCATCACAAGGTTGTATGAATAAATCTAAAGAAATAGTTCTACTTGAATAAGAATGTCTCCATTGTTTAGGGATTGGTTGAATTCTAAACTCTTGCAAGAATTAAACATGGTGAAAAGCTAATACATATAAAAGAGTGATTTTCTTCTATATGATATATGTGTCATATTGAATTTTATTCTCTTAAAAGTTCCTATTATTTTATTATTATTATTACATTCTGTATCTTCAGGATATATTGGATTCATATAAGAAAACAATTTTAAGCTGTAGGCATTGAGTACTTCTATATTATTTTTCAGATCATGTATTTAAGACTTGGATACTAAAGATTCTCTCTAGTGCTTTGACCACATTATTTCAGGCTCCCCAAACAGAAATGTCCTAGATGTTATGCTATAAATAATCTCTCCCATCTCCTTTCAAGGTTTTGGGTTGTGATCAAATACTCAATCCAATAGTGATGCTCCCCACATGCTTTCAGGGCCCTATTTCAGTGTGACACAGGTGACCTCGGAAATTTCCTACAGTGCTGTTCTTATGGCTTTTGAAAGTATTTTAAACATTTTCATTTTGAAACGATTGCTAAAATTCTATAAAAATAGGACAAAGATACATACATATCCTTTACCTAGATTTTTCTAAAAATACACATCTACAATAATTACAAGGATCAAAACTACAAAACTAACATGGGTACAGTACTATTGTCTATTCTGAATACCTAACTTAAATGTCACTGATGACCACTTTTTGGCCTGGTTTAATTCACTCTACTTGGATCTCAGGCCTCTTTAGTCTGCCTTAATCTGGAAAGACTACTTTATGTCTTTATGACCTTGACATATTTTGATGCTACTGGCTAATTCTTAAGTGGCTTTCAGTTTGGGTTTGTCTTAATGTTCCTCATGACTAAACTCAGGTTATGCAATTATTTTGGCAAAAATACAATACCAGAAGCTCAGTTAGCTTAAGGTACAAAACTTATTTTATTCCAGAATAGAGATCATGGGAGGTCTAAAAATAAGGAGTCCTTACGTGTGTAAATGAATTCAGCTTAGCCTGCAATAATATACTTTTTATAGTTCAATTATAGTTTGTCTCTTTATCCTTTTCTCTTTTGCTTTTATTCCTTCCCAAGGAGACAAAGAGAACTAGCCCAGAATGCTGAGTTAAGGTATCTAATTCTGACAATTCCCTCTGGATCGCCAAGACAATTCAAGACAGAAAGATGGCATTTTTTTAGGCCATAGTCTAGAAAGGGGAAAGTATGGCATGACTTTCAAGAATGTGACTTTCAGTAGGAGACAGACATGGTTAAAAGTCTATCACTGGTGAGGTAATGGATCATGGGAATGTTATATAACTTTCTGAGCCACATTTTCCTCATCTGCAAAATAGAGTTGCTTGTATATTCACTGAGAACAGAGCACGTGTATTTAGAGCTGGTACTTCTCTCCCCTTGAGTTTTAAGTATCAGTGAGAAATAAGATAAACACTCAGTTGCTGGGTATGGTAATGTATGCCCAAGGTAGGGATTCATGCGATAGGAGATGACATAGTGTCCTGTGTTGTGGTTTACAGATATGGTCCTATATGCTTTGTTGATGGCCACTTTGTCTACTGGTGGTATGACATTGGTGGCAGGAAACATAACTCATTGTTGCTAGCTGTTCAGTCTGAGGATAATTGATATAGACAGCTACTTGGGTGAAGCAAAGATGTAGACTAACCTTATGGAAAATAATTTCTGGATAAATCAGTATTAAGAAAAAATATTTTTTGTTTAAAAAAGGACAGAAGTACATACCCAAGAGTAGATACATGTCCCTGTGGAGAGAGTGGCTCTAAATTTCTTAAAATAAAGCATGTAAATACATTGTGTGTAGCTTTTGAATTTATGTTGTTCAACGTATAGAATCAAAAGATTAAATAAAACTGTTTTGATATATTTATTTTTGCTAATGATTTTTTCTTTAGTAAACTTTAAAGTAGTTCATGTAGTATTTCTGTACAGGTATATAGAAAGGAATGCTAATGGTATGAAAACAGAAGTCAGAAAGGTCAAAGAAGTTCTTAGGTCCAGAGGTCACAAGGAACTCAATATACATGTTTTGACTGTCAATATGGCTCGCATGTGTGCACGTATGTGTGCATGTGTGAGAATTTCCTCCAAAACAGGAATCTGGCTGCCTTGTAGACAATTTGGTTAGCTGTGTGATAGTTCTTGACTTTTAGCCAGTCTTCTATCTGACTTCTTTTCTTTCTTATGTTTCTCTATGTTTTCCTGTCTTTCTACCCTACCTCAAGGGTAGTGGTGTGCCAGGAGAGCATAGTTTAGTGGCTACTCAAAGAGTGACCTGTTAGCATCAGGTAGCTTCCAAAGACAGTTTCTCATTCTGTGGAGAAATCACCTTTGTTCCTCACTCCCCCATTCATCTGACTTCAGGGCCTCCTTCCTCAGCTCCACTAAGGAATTCTCCCTTCAGCCTCCTTGCTTCAGTCTTTCTACTCTGGACCCTGCTTACCTGATCTTCTCAACACTTTCTTAAATATATTTTATTTTTAAATGATTTTTGTTATTTGTGTGTGAGTGTATGAATGTATGTGTGTGAGTATGAGTGTGTGAATGTATGAGTTTGTGTGTATGTGAGTATATGTGTATGTGTGTGTGTGTGAAAATGTGTTTTTGTTTTTTGGCATTTTTTGTTTTGGTTTTTGTTTTTAAGAATTTTTTCCTAGCAAGAGTTGAGCTGTTTGGAGATCTCTGGATAACAAACACAGCTCTTTCAGAATTTTTTTTTCCTAGCAGCTACCGAGAGAGAACTGCTTAGAGAATGAACACAGCTCTTTTAGATTTTTTTCCTAGAGAATCCAATTTTTTTTCCTAGTAGCTTTTCTGACTTTGGTCAGAAAACTCATGAGCTAACCAGAGAGCTTTTAGAATTTTTAGAGCATGAAAGAGCTGAAAGTTATCTCTAGCAGAAAGCTATCTCAAGCAGACTACAGAGTCAAGTGTTGTCTACAGAGAGCTGTCAAAGGAGCCATTTCAAGCAGGCTACAAGGCTTTCACTTTTTTTTTAACTGGTCCAAAGCACCCCTTCCTCAGAGCCCTTCTCCAAGCCAAGGCTGGTTCTTGGCAAAGGAAGTCTTTCTTCTTCTCCTGCTTGCGCTTACTCGCACCTATTGGAACCTACTGCTTCAGGATTCCAGCTCATACAGAAGACCAACAGAAGTACCTAGCCTTATGGTGCTGAGCACCTACTAGTGTCTGGGACTTCACATTCATAGCTGCCCATTGTTGAGTTAGTTGGACTGCAGACTGTAAGTCATTCCATAGTTTCCCTTAATATATAGGGATATTCCATAACTTCTGTGACTCTAGAGAACCCTGACTAGTACAGTGAGCATGTGTGTGACTATGTGAGTTGTGTGTGCATGTGCAAGTAGGGGTGCTTCATCATTTGCGTGGAGATCTCTGCTTCTGCTCTTGGTATCAGGCTTACATGCCAAATGCTTATGTTGATGACCTGAGTCTGTATTTCCCAAGCTGGCCTGACTTTTGCCTCTTTTCTAGCTTCTCTAGCTAGCTTCTCTAGGTCTCTGCTATTCACTCTCATTCTTCAGAGGTTTAACCAAACCCAGAGGAAGGAACAGACCAAGTGAAGTTTCTTCAGAGTGTGGAGTTCATGGTGTTTGTAGAGAACATAAGAGGTTCATAACCCAATTAGCTTTACAGCACGGAGCTGGATAGGTATAGTAGGTGGGTGAAGAAGCAGCAAGGAGCCGGGTTGGTGTAGTAGGTAGGTAGTTGTAGTAGGTGGATAGGTATAGTAGGCGGGTAGGTGTAGTAGGCGGGTAGGTGTAGTAGGCGGGTAGGTGTAGTAGGTGGGTGAAGATGCAAACTTGAACTTTGGCAGTTTATAGTCTCCAGGAACTAATCTTGACTCTTCCCAGGGATCCCTGCTCTCCACTTTCTCTGTAATGGGCACATGGGGAAAGAATCCCTTTCCCTCTGTAATGGGAAGCTTGATCTCAGGGAAAAACATATCATAAATATTTGAGCATTTCTGAAAGCAAAAACCACCTAATCCAGGTGTTTATATAAAAATTTGCTGGACTTGCAAAAACAAAATGAGAAAGATTGTCAGTGCAGAGTATTCCAGGCTTATAAAATCTCATTTGGCATCCAAAAGGAGGGCTCAGGAGTATCCTGTAAACCTGTCAGTGTTTTCCTCTGTGGGCTGTGAGCTGGAGTAGTAGGCAATTGAGGTTCAGGAATAGGGTTTAGTTGTTTTTAAAAGCACAGGAGTCTTATTTACTTCAGAAGATGACTTAATAGATTTTTATTTACTTAAAAGTATAGTTTATATCACCTTCCCTAGTCCCTGGTAATCACCAAATGTCCTTTGCTTCTGTAACTCTGTCTAATTTAGATGCTTCATAGAAGCAGGGGCTTCAAGGTTCCTTTATGTTGTTAGGTAAGGCAAGGCTACTTTCTTAAGTTGAATAGTATAGCATTGTATTTATATATTATATTTTCTCTATCTATTTACATGTTGGTGGACCTTAGCTATTATAACTGATGATGTAATGCCAGTATCTCTTTGGGATCCTGTTCTTAATACCTTGAATAAATATTCATAAGTGGGATTGGTTAGTAATACAGTAATTCAAGTTTTCATATTTAGAGGAATTATCCTGCTACCTTCTATAATGGAGAGATGACTTTACATTCCTTCTAATAATACAAGACTCTGATTTCTCCTTATCCAAGTCAATCCTTGTCATTAGTGTGTGTGTGTGTGTGTGTGTGTGTGTGTGTGTGTGTGTGCGTGTGTGTGTATACCATCTCAGCAGGTATGAGGTGGTATCTCAGAGTAGTTTCTACCTTTGATATTAAAGGAAGGAAATAACTGTATTCTAGTAAAGGACCATTATCCATGCTTTAATCCTCTTCAAAGGTTAAAAATAACTTGAGAGCTTTTACGTAAAAAAAAAAAAAAGAAGAAGATGGATAAGTCCCTGCTTACCAATGCTAGCTAAGGTCGGTGTTAAGCCTCTGGCTACTGGTCTCACATGCCTTCTGATTCCTGTTCAGCTGGGAACTAGACTTAAAGAAAATGACCCAACCCTAAGCCCAAGAAAGCTCAACTTCAACCTTGACAAAGAACTTGTGTGACAAATTTGGCTCTCCTGGGTATGAAGGAGGGCCTGAATCAATCAATAACACAAAGGGCTGAACTCCTAGTTTCTGCATCCTCTCTAAGCCTGAATCCTGAGGACTGAGTGAACACTCAGATGCAAAGAGTGGAGCACATGCATGGGTAAGACAGGGCACCACCGTTTCTAAGCCAGCTTTCATAGATGGGTGCTAACTATCTACCAGATGGTCTAGTTTCTATGCAATGAGTTCTTTGTTAGAGTCAGGGTGACATCTTAAGGTCAGTTCTCCTCCAGTTTATTAAGTTTCAGCCCTCAGCATGGTCTTGAGCTCAAGTAGCCAAGGCTCTATTCCAGCCCCTCCAGTCAGCAGCCCTGCCATCCTTTGGAATTTACCTCCCACCCCTCCAGTCTGCCTCCAGCACTGGTGAGTGCTGAGGAATAACCCTCTTGCTTCCCATTCCTGGCAGGGTGTAGCCCAAGGACTTCCTATCCTAAGGACTCCTTTCCTTGTCTGGCTCATTTCTCTGTTCCCTACCTTAGCTCTTGCTCTCAACCGCAGACTTGTCATCTGTAGCTCCTGTCATTTCTCATTCCTCTCCCCTCCTGGCCTCTTCTTCCTGGATCCCTCTGCTGCTCCCGTGCCTCATTCTTTCCTTCCTGCCTGCCAGTGTCTGCAAGGACCTGAATGCCCAGCCCAGGCACTGCTGCTTCATCTTTAAGAGTCCTGGTTCATATCACTGACATACTTCTTTTCCATTTATTTGCTATGTTTTAAAACCTTTGACATTGAAATGTTGATGATTTAAAACTACTGGATAAATAATAGTACAGATGGGACTGGCCACCATTGTGTTTATGGTGCTTTGCTGATGGACATTTGCAAATGTTTAAGAAGCCATGTCTCCTGATCCTTCTACTGCCCATCTCTCCTCACCAAGCCCTGTGGCACTCAAGGATGCTGCTGGTATCTCTTTTATGTATGGTGTCCTATCTGGGTCAAACATGCTCCAGGTTTTATGATGCTTGTATAATAATAACATGGCAGGAAGCTAAAACTGCAGTAGCCAAAGGGACTATCCTCACTCATTGCTACACTGACTTTGGATTCTATGTCTTTCCAAAGAAGAGTGGGTATAGATGACCCACTCAAGCAGGCTTGTCATCTAGGCCATGCAAGTCAAGATTCTGGTATCATGTCCCAGGTCCAATCCTAAAGCCTGTTCTATTTTTATTCTGCATGGAAAGATTTTGTAAGTTAACCAGAGAGGGAGGCCTCTGCCCTGTTTCCTGGATCTCACTCCCCTCTCTGAGAGGTAAGATAAGGGACTAGCCAAAACACAACACCCTGCAGTGTATTGGTCACCTTTTGCCTTGTCTGTTTCAGCAGGTTGGAACTGAAGGGGCCACTGCAGACTACCTCCCTTGCTGATTATGGAGAAGATAGGGTGGGGCTGCTGTTTCCTAAGCTTCACATCAAAGCATTATTCCTAGAATCATAGTGATTCCCACACTTCACATTGTAAAAGGCTCTGCACGTATCTGCAGACACATAAAAAAATCTTTTATATAATGGTCAAGATGAAAATAGGAACTGTTCCTTTAATTTGTACCACTAAATTTAAAAGAAACTCTTTAATATTCTATTCAACTATTTCTTCCCCTTTTTCTCTTTCTTACTGGTTCTGAAAAGTAAAAGCAGCCGTAAATATGCAGAATGCCGAGAGCTGACTTTTCCGATGTCTAATAAAAACCTTGGGGAGTAATTGAAATAACTTGGTGTGGGCAGTCAGGTTACATGCTGCATAATATCAAAAGAAAATGCACAGCAAGGAAAAGCACCAGAAAATAGGAAGAGGAGCTGGAGAATAAAAGCAGGACATTAGATAATGGGTAACTATGGGAAACTAAAAATATCCGCTTAGAATTCCGTTCTTAGAAGATCTGATGAGATGTGTATTCAGAGAAGCAGTAATTCAAGACAAGGTGAACATTTGTATAATTCTAAGGAATGCAAATCGAAGAAAGAGAACTATCCCTTCCTCTTGAGCTTCCACTCACTGCATAGACATAAGCTGGGACTTTGCACTGGGCTCACTGTGCATTCTTTGTGATGAGTATCTCCTAATTCCCTTAGCCTTTTGTTGTGGACACCCTGGATTTCAAAGGAGTATGCATAGCTAAGGCAGCAGAACACACAAGGAGAACTGGCTAACTTTGGTTGCTGGGGGTACTCTTCGGAGCATCTCATTCTGGTCATCATGAGTTTGTCAAAAGATTGCAAGATTTTGGGTCGCAAAGCAATGTTGACATATTTGGGTCATGAGATAGATAGAAATGTTGACTCTAAAGTCACATACAGAGAGAACAATTAGAACATGCATGTCTTAAGAGTTGGACTGCTCATCACTCCTCCTTAACTGCATACATTTATCCCATTACGCTTTCTAGACTCAATTTATATATATGAAACATTTCAGAAAAAGTAGAGTTAAAGGGAGGAAAGAAAACAATCACTCAAAATGTCTCAAACAATGATCCTCAGGTATGTCCTACTAATCTTTCTTCTTAGATATAGCTCTTCCCCATTTCCTTTTAAAAATATGGTAAAATTTGAACTATAACATTCAACTTATGGTCTAATTTTATTTAGTCTATATTTCCTCTTTCCTGTTTAAAAAATAGACTACTAGTCCTAATGTCCTAGAGCTGCATAGTATTCCACAAATGAGTTTCTGTTATTTTTCCAGTCTATATTGAAAGCAAGTCTCTGTTGCATTGGGGGGGATGTTTGAGTCTCTCACAACAGCAGAGAAATGAAGTAAGGAGCTTGTACCTGTGGGGATTCACAAGCAAATCCCTTGTGCACTGTTCACTTCCTGCTAGTTGTGTTCACACTTAGAGCAAAGCTAACCTTTCTCTACAGACCACCAAAGATTTCAGGCAGGAAGGATGCCTGACCTTCATTGATGTCTGAGTAGATTTACACAAGGTGGGCAGAAGTTATCTCTATGACATGGGACAAGGCTCTTGACCTGCCCATGTCTCCTTTTCCTAAGTTGCAGCAATGTGGATAGCCCCATAGTTTTCTCATTTTGAGAAAAATGTTTTAACATATCGGTTAATTGAATTGAGTGCTGTAGTCAATGTGTACATTAGAAGTTTTCTTTCCTATTTCTACCATAACACTCCCAGAGGGACTGCAATCAATGATATCCTAGCTCCAAGAAAATGCAATAAATACTTGCTGACAGTGTTTGTTGTGTACAGGATTAACTGAAATATACATACAGATACATACTTAAAGTGAAATGTGATTCTCAACACTTTGTAGGAGTTGAGTAAACGCCAACTACCATTAAACAGTTAAAACACCTTTGTCTTATTAGAAGAGCAGGGCATTCACTCTACGTAGAGTACTTATGTTAAGGAATATATTATTTGTGAGTAACACATTTAGTTAACACCCATACTTCTTAGACAATCTCTACACATCTTTAGTCAGTGAGACAGGGTAACTCATGGGCTTTAGCCAGGCTGAGGCTCCTTAAACAGGGGTATTATGATCCTCTTAAACCAATATTCCATCAGAGTGGAGGGCAGACCTCACATGAATGAAGTTTAAAAGTCTGACCGCTGAAGATGTGTGGGAGAATGCTCTGCTGGGCAGAGGAGAGCTTTTGCAGTGACCCTAGTATGCCCTTATTTAGGTTGTGCTTCTTGAGCTGTGTATATCTGCAATTGACTGAGAATTGCTAGACCCCTTTTCACTGTTGGTTAACTGATCTGGCCTCCATATTCTCTTGTCTGCATACCTTTCTTTCTTTCTTTCTTTCTTTCTTTCTTTCTTTCTTTCTTTCTTTCTTTCTTTCTTTCTTTTTTTTTCTGTGTATAAATGTCTGGCAGGCCAGAGCACTGTGCTCAGAAAGAGTAGTGCTGTTGGAAGGGTGACTTCACTGTGTTTTCTAATGCTAATTATTGCAATAATTCCCAAATAAAGTCAATTCTTACAGGTGCTTTGGAGAAAGCATAAGTGACAGGCTACATACCATTTTTTGAGATACTCTGGTAGTCTCTGTGATTGCAATGGTTTCTTTTTCTCAAACGATGGTAAATGGATTTTTCTTCAATTCTGAAACAAATACATAAATATATATTTAATGTCAATATATTCAACGTTTATATTAAAAGAAACATTTTTCTGTAATGCTCTTAGAAGTGCAATAAAAATGAACTCAGCATACGCAAGCTTTACTGATACAGTTTCTTTATACTGTGAAAGTATTGTTGGTTGGACACAAGGCACACACATATAGGAAGGATGTTGTTGCTATCAAAGTTTTGCTTTTGTATGGAGCTCTGCAAAGTCACATCTTTCTAATCTTTCCACCAAGAATGATTACTGCAGTTTCTTCTTTACTGTTCTAAAAGTGGAAGGCATTCCCTTTCTTAGCCGCTGTAAGGCTATAGAAGATGCTCCTGCCTTGGGGACTGCTCTCTTCTATACACGTGTGTGTTGCGTGCAGAGCTTGAAGAAATACTTGTGTCCCCATGGAATGATGACTCCATCTCCTGCTTCCCTGTGCCTATACTGTCTGACTGAATCCTGGATAATGCAATTGAACTAGAAGTGTGAAGTGGCATTTCTGGATCTTTATTAGGGAACACTCTGAAGACAACACTTGTTCTTTCTTAATTCCCTACCAGTATTCTGTTGCCCAGAATAGGAACACTACTGTTTTGGATAGTGTAGTCAAAGATCCATCTTAGAAAGACAGAGGGGTAAGCTAGAGGACCCTGTATCCCTGGGGAGACTGGGTAGAGTTGAGCTTTAATACTAGTCCTAAATTGCATGACTCTGAGCTTTTCTGTGCAAGAAAAGTAAACTCAATTTTTATCTTATTCAATCCATATATTAAATCTCTCATTTGGAGCTTAATCTAATATTAATGGACACATAGCTTGGAGATAAATTTGACATGAGTATTGGGTTATAATTATAGAAATTTTAAGCAATTTTCTTGGCTTCCTTTTGTACTATCTTTGATTTTCTATTTTGTTTTGCCAAGATTTTAATTTAATTTGAATGTAATTTCATGTTATATTGTCTGTATTTTTATAGACTTCCTAAAAGCCTTTTTGAAAGAAGACTAAATATAAACTAATGAATGATAATTTAACTCATAAATATTCCATTACTCTTAAAATGCATTTCCATCTTCATAAATTCATATTTAACATCCTTGCATATAATCATCCTGTCTTTTAAGTATTATGAAAATTAAACTCATTGGATTGCAGTACTTGGTACCTGTCTTAAATCATTCAGGAAGGTAAATAGGAATCATGTTTGGGTTTTCAGGATGCACTGAAAGTAGCATTCAGGAAGACCTACTTCTCAAACTATTCAAAAGAGGAGGAGGAGGAGAAGGAAAAAGAAAAAATAAAATAAACAGAAAGATCACTCCCAGACTCTTATGAAGACAGTCTCATGCTAATACTAAAACCATGTAAGGATCATTTCTTTTCTGGTCCAATCTATTTGGAGTTCTGTAGGCTTATTGTGTGTTTATGGGCATCTCTTTCTTTAGGTTAGAGAAGTTTTCTTCTATAATTTTGTTGAAGATATTTACTGGCCCTTTAAGTTGGGAATCTTTGCTCTCTTCTATACCTATTATCCTTAGGTTTGGTCTTCTCATTGTGTCCTGCATTTCCTGGAGGTTTTGGGTTAGGAGCTTTTTGCATTTTTCATTATCTTTGACAGTTGTGTCAATGTTTTCTATGTTATCTTCTGCCCCTGAACTTCTCTCTTCTATCGCTTGTATTCTGTTGGTGATGCTTTCATCTATGACTCCTGATCTCTTTCCTAGGTTTTCTATCTCCAGGGTTGTTTCCCTTTGTGATTTCTTTATTGTTTCTATTTCCATTTTTAAATCCTGGATGGTTTTGTTCAATTCCTTCACCTGTTTGGTTGTGTTTTCCTGTAATTCTTTAAGGGATTTTTGTGTTTCCTCTTTAAGGGCTTCTACTTGTTTGCCTATGTTTTCCTGTATTTCTTTAAAGGAATTATTAATGTCCTTCTTAAAGTCCTTTATCATCATCATGAGATGCGACTTTTAAATCCAAATCTTGCTTTTCAGGTTTATTTGGATATCCAGTATTTGCTTTGGTGGGAGAACTGATCTCTGATGATGCCAAGTAGTCTTGGTTTCTGTTGCTTAGGTTCCTGTGCTTGCCTCTTGCTATCAGGTTGTCTCTGGTGTTAGCTTGTCTTGTTGTCTCTGACAGTGGCTTGACCATCCTGTAAGCCTGTGTTGTTAACATTTCTGTAGATCTGTTTTCTTTCAGCCATATCTGGGAATAGAGAGCTGCTCCTGGGTTTGTGCGTCCTGAAGCCTCCAGGCAGGTTGCTTGGAGCAGAAGAGTTGGTCTTACCTCTGCTCTCAGGTGTGTCAGAACTCCTGGCGACTTGCTTTCAGCTCTGGGCTTGGGCAGAAACCAGAAGGATCCTGTCTCTGATTGCTCCCAGGTTCCTGTGCCCAGAAGGCACAGAGGGCACTAGGTGGGTTCCTCTTGGGCCAGGAATGTGAGCAGAAGTGGTGGTTTCCCCTGAGCACTCAGGATTGTCTGCACTTCTGAGAGTCCAGCTCTCTCCCCGATGATATTTGCATACAGAGAGCTGTGGGACCAGTTAAGTTCTTTGAGCATGCCTATAATTCTGTTTCTACCCATACATATATAGTTTAAAGGAAATCTCCCACCTGAGTTGACAACTGTCTCCCTAAAGAGAAGTAAGCTACCTAATAAAATTCAAATACTAAGCATAAGAAGCTCTCTTTTGGGTTATTAGTCAAGGTTATAGAAGAAACTTCCCAAATATTATAGGCTATTACTGTTGCCTTTGGTTGCCTCCCAGACATTGAAGTTAAGTCCCTATTGCTGAAGACACATACTTTTCAGACATGGGACCCAGGTGACCTGAGCTTCCAAGTAAAGGAATCAACCAATATTCCTACACAGCTATGATGCCTGTGAACCACAACAGTGACCAGCATGGCATGATAACCCTAATGGTACAGTAGTGGCATTGCATAACTTGGTGGTAACCACAGCTCTGTAAAGTTTCTAAAGGTCTTTTCAATATGAGGGTTACCATGCTTGGTACTGAACCTAACCAACTACACAGTATAATGAAATCAAAGATCCTGGAAGAAAGCCAATAAACACACTGCACTAAAATAGCACGATTTTTCTATGTTCTAAATGTTTATCCTTATACTCACAGATACTTTCTCACCCTCATCAAAGAAACTTACCTCTATTTTCAACAGATAGAGATTGCTATAGAAAGCCACAACTGATCACAATGAAGAGAACAAGAGTTCATGTGATACTCAGTATCTACTGATAACATCTATTACATAATTCCTGTACCTAAGGCTCAGGGAACACTGTAGAAAAGGGAGTAGAAAGAGTGTAAGAGTCAGAGGAACAGGACAATTGCTGTGAGATTATATCTCTTAGAAATGACAGAGGCTACCCTCATGTAGTCTCCTTAACATGGCAGCCTAAACAAGTCCTGATCAGCAATGACACAAATGAACAGGCTAACATGGCTGGAAGAAATCTCATGGGACCTAAACCCTAAACAAAGAACTATAGGCATCTGGGGAATGCTGAGATGAAGATAAATGGTCTTCCCCAGGGAAGTTTTCCAATGTGTTATCCAATAACAAGTGGTCAGTCATGAGATCCTATGGATGCAGGTAGCATTATACAGAGGGAATGGCTTGTATTTATGTACTTAGGTTTGCATGTGATAATACTTAAAGAAAAAGAGATCATGAATTTGAAAGAGAGCGAGGTTGGGTATTTGGGAGGGTTTTTTAGGAGGAATGGGGGAAATTATATAATTATGATTTTTAAAATTACTATTTAAAAAATCTATAAAAGGGGCTCTAGTGAAAAAAGGGAAGGTAATTCAATTGTACTTTGCCATACAAATGAGATTCTCTTGAATTGCCCTTCCCAGCATAGCAGTTTGGTGAATTCTACTAACTACTCAAGGTCACTATTATATGGCAGAAAAAAAAATGTCCTCCTCCAAGTGAGGATGCTTCGATCCACTTGGGAGAGAGAAGAAACCAGAAGGCAGAGGGAGGGAGGGAAGTGGTTGGGAAAGGAGGAGAGGGGCAATGGAAAAGGGGAACATGATCAGGTATTGACTTGGTGGGCAGAGGGTGGTGGAGGGATAACCAGGAGTGAATCCCTGAGTGGGCAACAGAAAGAATGGAAACAGGCAACCTAAGGAGGTGGGAAGTAGGGGAACTCTCTAGAATGTACCAGAAACCTGGGAGGTGAGAAAATCTCAAGACTCAAAGGGAGGGACCTTAGATGAAATGCCCAACAGTGGGTAGAGGGAACTTGTAGAGTCCACCTCCAGTAAAAGACAGGGCAACAAATGGATGGATGGGGTTGCTATCCCACAATCAAAAACTCTGACCCAGAACTGTTCTTGTCTAAAAGAAGAGCAGGGACAAAAATGGACAAGAGACTGAGGGAAAGCAAGTCCCGTGTCTGGCCCAAACTGAAACCCATCTTAAGGAGAGGCTTCAAGGTTTGATACTATTACTGATGCTATAACTGATACTATGGTGTGTTTATAGACAGGAGCCCAGAATGGCTGCCCTCCAAGAGGCTCAACAAGCAGCTGATTGAGACAGAAACAGTTACTTACTTCAACCAATCATCTGAAGTTGGTGATTCCTGTGGTTGAATAAGGGAAACGCTGGAGGAAGTTGAGGAGGGTGACCCAATAGGAAGCCCAGCAGTCCCTACTAACCTGTACCCCTGAAATCTCTCAGACACTGAGCCATCAATTACTAGCTGATCTGAGGCCCCTAGCACATATACAGCAGTGGATTGCCTGGTCAAGCCTCAATGAGAGAAGACTCACCTAACCCTTGAGACTTAAGCTCAGGGAATGAGGAGGCCTGTCAGGGTGTGGGGGTGTGGGCAGTGTGTGTGGGGACATCCTCTTGGATATGGGGGAAGAATTAGAGGTCAGAAGGGGAGAGGTATAGCAACTGGACTGGAAACAAAGATTGGAGATTAAAGAATAAGAGGAGGAGGAGGGGGAGGAGGTAACGGCAAACAAACCTGAGTTATACTCTAAGATCCTATCTTGAAAATAAACCAATTAACAACAGCAACAAAAATGGCCTGCTAAGCTCAGCCTGAACTCCCACCTCTCAAAACTATGAGATATCAAAAAACCAACCAACTAGATCAAGAATCGACAAGTGGGATCTCATAAAACTGCAAAGCTTCTGTAAGGCAAAGGACACTGTGGTTAGGACAAAACGGCAACCAACATATTGGGAAAAGATCTTTACCAATCCTACAACAGATAGAGGCCTTATATCCAAAATATACAAAGAACTCAAGAAGTTAGACCGCAGGGAGACAAATAACCCTATTAAAAATGGGGTTCAGAGCTAAACAAAGAATTCACAGCTGAGGAATGCCGAATGGCTGAGAAACACCTAAAAGAAATGTTCAACATCTTTAGTCATAAGGAAATGCAAATCAAAACAACCCTGAGATTTCACCTCACACCAGTGAGAATGGCTAAGATCAAAAAACTCAGGTGACAACAAATGCTGGCGAGGATGTGGAGAAAGAGGAACACTCCTCCATTGTTGGTGGGATTGCAGACTGGTACAACCATTCTGAAATCAGTCTGGAGGTTCCTCAGAAAATTGGACATTGAACTGCCTGAGGATCCAGCTATACCTCTCTTGGGCATATACCCAAAAGATGCCCCAACATATAAAAAAAGACACGTGCTCCACTATGTTCATCGCAGCCTTATTTATAATAGCCAGAAGCTGGAAAGAACCCAGATGCCCTTCAACAGAGGAATGGATACAGAAAATGTGGTACATCTACAGAATGGAATATTACTCAGCTACCAAAAACAATGCCTTTATGAAATTCATAGACAAATGGTTGGAACTGGAAAATATCATCCTGAGTGAGGTAACCCAATCACAGAAAAACACACATGGTATGCACTCATTGAGAAGTGGCTATTAGCCCAAATGCTTGAATTACCCTAGATGCATAGAACACATGAAACTCAAGACGGATGATCAAAATGTGAATGCTTCACTCCTTCTTTAAAAGGGGGAACAAGAATACCCTTGGCAGGGAATAGAGAAGCAAAGATTAAAAGAGAGACAGAAGGAATACCCATTCAGAGCCTGCCCCACATGTGGCCCATATATATACAGCCACCCAATTAGACAAGATGGATGAAGCAAAGAAGTGCAGGCCGACAGGAGCTGGATGTAGATCTCTCCTGAGAGACACAGCCAGAAAACAGCAAATACAGAGGCGAATGCCAGCATCCAACCGCTGAACTGAGAATAGGACCTCCGTTGAAGGAATCAGAGAAAGAACTGGAAGAGCTTGAAGGGGCTCGAGACCCCATATGTACAACAATGCCAAGCAACCAGAGCTTCCAGGGACTAAGCCACTACCTAAAGACTATACATGGACTGACCCTGGACTCTGACCTCATAGGGTAGCAATGAATATCCTAGTAAGAGCACCAGTGGAAGGGGAAGCCCTGGGTCCTGCTAAGACTGAACCCCCAGTGAACGTGATTGTTGGGGGAAGGGCGGCAAGGGGGGGAGGATGGGGAGGGGAACACCCATATAGAAGGGGAGGGGAGGGGCTAGGGAGATGTTGGCCCGGAAACCGGGAAAGGGAATAACATTCGAAATGTAAATAAGAAATACTGAAGTTAACAAAAAAAAAAAATTAACCACTTAAAAATATAATTATTCTGCCTAGGTTGCTACCATGCAGGTCGTGCTGGGATTTGTCTTGGTAGAACCATCCCCCCCCCCCCCCCGACTCCAAACTATCATTAGATTTCAATTTAACTCTCCCAACAAAATCCGTTATCAGTTCCAGTGACCTGTTCGTTTTCTGCATGTGCAGAATTCAATAGAGCTGTTTTAAATAATTCTTTTTCTTTATTAAACACTACTCTAAAATCCATAATTCAGGAGACAGTAAACAGTTGCATTTATTTCTCTCCAGCTCAGCTCTGTGAAGCCGACTGTGAAGTCAGTGGGGCATTCTCACGCTAGCCAGTTTTTGTTATCAACTACTCAACATGAAAGAAGATTATATTTTGCTGTTAATGGGAGAAACGGAGGGAGAATAAAGACCCTAAGTATTTAAAAAAAAACAAACCAACCAAGCCAACCAACCAACGTAAAAACAAACAAACAACAAACAAAAAACAACCCCCAAAAAAAAACCCTTGTTTTAAGCCACCAAGTTCAGAGTACTTTGTTATGTGATACCTAGAACAGATGACTATGGAGTTCTAGATTATGTTAATTTTCTTAGATGGCGAAAGGAATTTCCTCATCAGTTTCAGGCCTCCTAGCATAGAATATGAAGCAATTGTGTCTTGTGTATTTTAGTTATCCGGAATACCACTTTGTGTCAACTATTCTGAAGTGTTTGCAGGGTGAGCTTGGTGTGAATTTCTTTTCATGTACAGTATCAGACATTCAAAAGACCTTTCTACTTAGAGATTCATTTTGCACAGTTCTGAGATTTATTCTTGAGTTATTTCAAAGATAATATTTCTATCTCCTTTTGTCTCCCCTACAACTATATTTTGGATAAAAGCTCATCTCAACTGATCTTCTAATTGTTCTAGGTTTTTTGGTTGTTTGTTTCGGTTTTGATTTTGGTTTTTTTGAGACAGGGTTCCTCTGTAGCCTTGGCTGTCCTGGAACTTGATCTGTAGATCAGGCTGTCCTGGAACTTACAGACACCCACCGGCCTCCTACTTCTAAGTGCTGGGATTAAAGGTGTGTAGTAGAGGACCTGGGTTCAATTTCCAACATGCACATGGCAGCATAAAACCTTTGTAATTCCAGTTCCGGGACTCGGCACCCTCCTTTATCCTCCACAGGCACTGCCGAACACCCACACACATGAAATAAAAAATTAAAAAATCTCAACATATAAAAGATAAAATGAAAAACAATTCTCTCTTTAGTGCCCTCCCTTCTCCTCCCCTGCCCTATCTCTTTCCATGTTTGAAGTGTTGTCAGATGTCTAACGATCTCGAGTTGTTTGATTATATTGCAACACTGGAACCTTCTGCATACTAGTCGCCTGGGGATGGGGCTGCTAAATCCATTTGCTGTATATTGTCTGTGGAATGAGCTGGGTGGGTCTGAGTGACTGTTTATCTTATGTTGGCCCGTGTGCAGGTCTGTTAGGTATTGTATTAATTACGATAATGATGTAGGAAACCAACCACTGTGCATGGCGGTATTCTCTAAGACAGTTCATGAACTGCTTAAGAGTGGAGAAACCAAACAAGCCAGCACCTCACGTGTGATGGCTTCTCTCTGCTGCTGACTGTGGGTTTATTGTAACAACCTTCTCCGAGTGTTTGTCTTTCCCATAGTGGTGGACCGTCACTACTACAAAAGCGGACCTCTCCTCTTCCCTAAATCGCTCGTTGGTGGGTATTTTATCACAGCACCAGAGACGAAACTAGAACTCTTGCTCTTAGTGTCCTTGGGACTCTCTTCTCATTACTTGGGAAGGTTGGTCTGGTCTGTAGTCATGACAATACATGCCAGATTGCTGTTGCGAGGGTTGAGTGGAGGAAGATTTTCCCAGTCCAGAGGCTGTTGACCTTAGGATCTCTGAAGGAAAAAATCTCTAGCCTTCTCCGAGGTGAGATAGCACAGTTGGCCACCTGTGTAGAGCTATGTGATTATAAGTGCTGCATTTTCAGTCAATGCCAATTATTTCTGCTTATAGATTTCACCTTCCTTTTTACAGCCACCTGTATAGATAATCCTCCAGTCCTGAGGAACTTTATAGTGTAAACTGGGATTGTGGGCCAACAGCCCCTCTCACCAGCTTGGAATGCAGCACTCCGGAATCTACCATGAGTCCCCTATTTGTGGTGTTTCTTTCTGGCTGCCAACAGTCTCTGGCTGTTGACTCTTCATATCCTTTTTGTCCTTGTGGATGAATTCATTTACTGTTCTTGGTGTAAAGCTTCTCGGGGAGAGAAGAGACTGCTTGTTTCGGAGCAGCCTGCTCATCCAGAAGCCTGAAATGAACACTGTGTGGTTTATGCCCTCTGCCTTGACTACTTTATTATACTTTGTGAAAACATATGGGAAGTGGACATTAGATGTGAGTTCAATGCTAAAATAATTTCACGGTCAATAAAGAGTGCTTATTTTCTCTGGGAAAGTAATTGTTACCAACATTTAGTCATAAATATATTTTTAATAATTCTAAAAATGAAATTTATGTACTGAAATATTGTTTTGTGCATGGCATATTCAGCTCATGGAGACAAAAAACATGGCTATTAACCTTAGAGATACAGTCATTTGTGGTGTTCATTATTAGAATACAGATATCTTTGGCAATCACTGATAGATTCATTAACATTATTGACTAAAATTAGCATCTATAATTTTTGGATTAAAGTCTTTATACTACATCCTGGGAGTATTTAAATAACAAGCAGTACTATCTTCTTTCATAGTCATTCCAATAAGTAATTTTCCTCATAAATTTGAGAAATTGAATTTCCCTGGAGTTTTGACAGATTTGGGGGTGGTGAAAACAATTTTCTGAAATGCCTACAAGTTAAGATTGCTGATGAGGAGTTTTCTTTATGCAGGGAGAGCTGAACTACAGTCTGAGAACAGTAACTAGGGTGCTAACCATGATGAAGCTAGACTACAAAGACTGTTCTCATTTCAAAGCTCTCGTCTTGTTCTGTGATGTTTGAGTGGATTCAGATACCCTGGTGTGAGCTTTTGTTCAGTTCTTTTTGTTTTATTATACTACAAAACCAAGGCTAGCGCACTAATAGAAGAGGTGATTGCTTCATGCCTTAATTTTGGTGTTGTCCCACATTTGACCTACTGCCTGCAGCACTGACTGGCATTCTCCACATGGTAACCAGGTGTAGAGAAGTACATCAAGATGCTTTTCTAGTCAGCTCCATGTACTGGATGGCCAGGCAGTGCTGGCTTTGTAGGGTCCCATTTTGGATTCTAGCACTAAATTAAGAATAGATACATGCAGAATAGAATGGTTTCCAGTTGCTTTCCCCAACATCTGCTCAAGTAACAAAATTACTTCTCCAAGAGACTTCCAGGAGCCCCCATTCCATTAAAATCAAACATACAAAGCCCCTCCTCCTCACTCTACCTCCATTCCCTGGGGACTACCTCTTGGTGCAATCCCAGGGTTGCCCTAGGTCTTTTCATGGACTCTCCCAGCCCTCCTTTCACTCCCATAGCCTATATCATTCTTTTTTGTCAGTTCCCAGCCCACAGAAATGTTTTCTACCAGGGACTCCCATGGCAACAACAGGTCAAGACATAGATGAGCACCTTAATTAACCCAGAGAAGTTTCTTCATGGGTACATAAAAAATTAACACAGAGACCAACAGCAAGACCGTGTACAGAGAGCAAGACACTTTGGAGCACTCAGTTCTGAATGGAATGTCTTCATCAAGCTCTTCCTCTCAAGGCTCAGGGTTCTATATAGAAGAGGAGATGGGAAGATTTTTAAGAGCAAGAGGTGATGAATGGCTCCAAGGAAAGTGTCTTCCAGACAGAACAGGACTGATATACATATAAACTTAAAGAAACTGTGAGGACACACTCAAGATTTGCACAGTTACAAGCCACAGGTCTTAGCAGTTTGAGGGGGAAGTATACTGACTCCTAACCAACAAGCTATTTGCAACTGATACTTGAGTATCAATTGCAAGAAAAATCAATTTTCTCGAGTGGAGTGTCACTCAGTATATCAATCACACTCCAGGGCAGCCCCAATGCCCAGGAATGGTTGCCCAACACTAAACAAACTCAAGTTTTGTAAACATTTTGTTTGTTTTTTTCTTTCTTTGTTTCTTTACTTTTCTTTCTTTTCCTTTGTCTTATTGGTCTTTTCACTATTAAATTTGCTTTTCAGCTCAATGAAGTTTTTTTATGTTTGTTTTTTGGTTTTTGTTTTTAAATTTCGAGAAAGAGAAAGAGAGAAAGAGATAAAATGAAAACACATAGTTATGTGAGTCAGGTGGTTGGGAGAACCTGGGAGGAACTGAAGGAGAGGAAAACATGATCAAAAAATATTGTATGAAACATTGCAATGAAAAAAACAAGTAAAACAATGTAAACTCAAGAATGAAACTCAATAATAATGCAGATAAAAGTACAGATTTATGTATGAAAATTATCTTGTATTGCTTTAAGTAGAGTTACTTAATGAAGGGAAAGAACAATTTCCCAAAATATTAGTTGCTCATCAGAGCTGTTTATCAAATATGATTTATCAAAATCAAGTGTGCTGAGCTTCAAGCAACAGCCATCTATCATGCACTGGTAATCTTTCTTATGCATTAATTATTTTTGAGAAATTCATATATGAAGACAGCATCTACATCTCTCCTGACTCTCCCCACTCCAACTCCTTCTGTGGCCCCTACCTCTCCCTCACAAATTCATGGTCTCTTCATTAATTATTATTGTTACATATATATGTAACATACTATATATACTATTATGTATAACAATATACTATATGTAATATAATACATATATGCACACACACATATAAAATACTGAGTCCATCTGCATTGCTTGTATGTACATGTGTCCATCAGTGAGCACTTGAGATTGGACAACCTTTATGAGAGCTCATAATTTTCAAAATTATGTAGTTGGTAGGCTTTACAGCTGGGTAAAAAAACCCAAAAGCTGTGCATTATCTAATAAACCCCTAGTCACAGGCATGGGAGACCTCCCATTGAGTTGTTCTTTAGAGGAATGCAAGGGCCTCCCATAACAAATAAGCTATTGCCATTGCCCTTGGCTGTTTCCCAGAACTTGAGGGTAGACCCTATTACTGAGGACACCACACACTTTAAACACAGACTTGGATGAACTGAGCTGAAACTGACCTGGAAGTCTGAGGACTGGCTCTCATAAGGAGGAGCTCTGCAGCTGCCAAGAGACAGGTAGTCTTGGACCATTTTGTATTCTTTCCACAAATACAAATAGGTTGGATGTAAATTTTGAGGTCATATTAAGTTAAATCATGGGGAATAAGTCCCAGAGATGACAGAGAAGGCTAGGAATAGACTGTGGAAGAGATAAAGGTCAATGTTTGATGTGAAGGCCAGGGTAGAGGAGTGAGTTAGGATAAAACTGGACAATTTGGAGACTATGCTGGCTGTATTGAGGAAGAGGCTTTTCTACTAGATAATTTTGGGGGAAAGGGTGGATCATTTATTATCGGATGTGGATGGAGGTCAGGCCACTAGGAGCTTAAGGAAAATGGATGAGAGAGCTTTACAAATTCTTCTTTTTCTTCCATACTAGTCACATCTCAGAATCCTCACTTTTCTTGCCGAATCACAGAGCCACCAAGATTCAGTCTTGGAGTAGTGTAGACATGGAGATATGACTTGTTGAGTATTCAGAGACTGGCAATGGGGTAATTAATTCTGCAGAGAAGAGAGGTGGCTACAGAGAGGAGATGCTGGGGTTCAGACAAGAAAAGATCAACAGATACATTTTGAGTTTGTATGTGGAATAGATTTTATGGGCCTTATATTCAATATTCATGAGCAGCTGGACTCAGAAAGACAGCATATCTATTAGATTAACTTCCCAGTAACATTTCTTTCTCCTCTACTGTTTTGTGAGTTGGGGAAGTTACAATTCTCATCACCCTGGCTTTTCTCCACCCCAGATTTAAACAATTTACACTACTATGTTTGTGGGATCACTAAAATATGATAAAAATGAGAGCATTAACAGTGTGGGTGCTTATGAACCTCATCCATGACAGAAAAGATTGTTTTAATCTAACAGTGTCTCTTAGAGGATGCTTCATGGAGCAGCAGCTTCTTAAGAAGCATATTTCTCTTAAGTACACAGTCCTACATTGTTGCATGTACATGTATTTAGGAAATATCTCACAACAGCAGCAAAGACAGATCAATAGACTATGTTGATTTTTAATATATACAAAGGTCTTGGGCATATTTAATGACCCATAGTCAATGAATATGTTTCTCTTTATTTAAACTAGAATTTCCAAAGCTTGCTTGAATTATGAAGATTTTTAGAAAAATGCACATAATGTTTAAGGAAGAAAACAAATAGCCAGGTGAAGAGATATCCTACAGAATGGGAGAGAAATCTTTGCTATGCATACACCTCAGAGGATTAACATATGGAATAAACAAAGACCTCAAAAAATTAAATATCGAAAAGTTAAACAAGCTCATTAAAAGAGGGTTAATGAAATGAGCAGATAGTTCTCAAAAGATGCAGTACAATGGTCAACACAGACGTAAACAATGTTCAACCTCACTAGCCATCAAAGGAATGCAAAAAAGAAAAGAGATATGAGATTCTATATCATCTTTGTCACATAAGAAAGTGCAAAATCTTCAAGCCTAAATGGGACATGTCTACCAAACCATCTCCTGCCAGGTTTAAGGGATCATTGCAGAAAGTGGAAAGATTGTAAAATCCACAGGTGATGGATGACTACCAGGAAACAGTATCCTCTGGAAACAACAGGGCAGCAGTGCATGTGCACTCACATCATTGTGACAGTATGCACACACTCTGCCCAAGCTCATGGAGAAGGGAGGTAAGCAGGAAGTTCCATCCAAAGTTGAAGATAGCCACTGTCAGAGGGAGGATATATATATATATATATATATATATATATATATATATATATATATATATGGAGAGAGAGAGAGAGAGAGAGAGAGAGAGAGAGAGAGAGAGAGAGAGAATAGCTCTTTTGATCACATTTGATCATACTCCAGTGGAAGGCCAAGTAAATATAATTAGCACAAATTAGACTCAAATTAAGTCAATCACAGAAGAACATATACTGTA
The DNA here is from genome assembly GCF_011064425.1 of Rattus rattus. Taxonomy (NCBI): domain Eukaryota; kingdom Metazoa; phylum Chordata; class Mammalia; order Rodentia; family Muridae; genus Rattus; species Rattus rattus. The sequence goes on from NC_046167.1 coordinate 38,767,609, forward strand.
TCTTTTCTCTTATTATAGGTCCTAGACATCATAAATACATAAAATTACGTAAGTACTGAGGACGTAAAAATATTAATGAAATTGTCTGGGAGCAAAGGTGAGAAATGGAAGAAGGGAGAAGAAGGGGGAGAGTAGGTGTGCTATGGGCTGCTGTGCTTAAAATACATTATGCATGGTAATCACATTATACAACTCTGCATAACAAAATGAAACTATAAATACCACTTAAAAATGAAATTGCAAGCCTTTAATTCTAGCATTCAGGAGGTAAAGGCAAGTGTAGCTTTATGAGTTCAAGGCCAGTCTGGTTTACATAGCAAGTTCTGGGATAGACATAGCTACATAGTAATACCTTGTGTAAATAAAATACATGTAATGGCCTTTGTCATCTAATAGAATTAGTATTTCATAGAATAATTTTTGAAGAAAATTTGTGGATTCTGTGTTTGAACATTGGGATGCTTGAAAAGTCTCATGCTGTTGGCTATAAGAATTCTATTAAAGAATTTGGAGGATATTAATTTATTTTGATCACTGTGGGCTAAAAAGCACACCATTCTCTATAGAAGTTCAAAGAGAGGCATAATTTGTCTGATATTGACCTGATTCACCCTGTAACAAATATGCCCTTTCTTTTACTCTTTCTAGTTGGCCATTGAATTAGTAATTGTCCTTTAAACTCATTTCCTCACGTTTGCTGGTAACTATTCTCATACTGTTGGCTCAATGCTGCTAATTCTTACACAACATTGCTTATAGGATACACTTGGAAGTCCAGGGGTTAAAGAGATGCTGATTGACTTTGGCACAGCTCTCATTATGCAGCTGGTGATTCAGCTGAGCCTGTTTATGCTCCTTTTCCCTTGCCCTATCATTTTGCCTGAAATGCTAATTCCTGAAAATCTGGTTTGATTTGGACAATCTAAGAAAATGCATATGAAGGAGCTTTGTGACTATAAAGCATGCAACAAATGCAAAGTGATATAATGAACTGGGTGGGCAATTCCTTTTAATATTTATTTTTATAATTACTTTAAATTATGTGCACATGTGTATGTATATGTATTAGTATGTACATGTGAGTGCAGGGGTCCCCAGAGTCCAGAAGAGGTCATTGGACTCTCTGAAACTGGAGTTAGAGGAAGTCATGAGCTGCCAAATACTGGGTCTGGAATTTAATCTTAGGTTTTCTGCAAAAGTGGTCATTACTACTAACACTAACCCATCTCTCTATCCATAGGTTGGGATTTCTGAGTACCCACAGTATGGTAGACATTATTTCAGGTGCTTAGGCTACAAAATGAAGTTGTGTGATTTCAGCCTTTGAGATGCAGTGTCTGTGCAGAGGGCAGGTGGGCTTGAAGAAAATGAGTAGACAGCTATGATAAGTCAGGCGATGTTGACACTGGACACACAATAGAAGCCTGGATATTAGCCCAAAAGCTTGGAATACATGAAATACAATTCACAGATCATATGAAGTTGGAAGAAGGAAGACCAAAATGTGGATGCTTCAGTCCTTCTTAGAAGTGGGAACAAATTACTCATGGGAGGAAATACAGGGACAAAGAGTGGAGCAGACACTGAAGGAAAAGTCATCTAGAGACTGCCCCACCTGTGGATCCATCCCATATGCAGTCACCAAACCCAGTCACTATTGCTGATGCCAACAAGTGCTTGCTGACAGGAACCTGATATGGATGTCTCCTGAGAGCCTTACTGATATAGATGAGGATGCTTGCAGCTAACCATCAGTTTGACCACAGGGACCCCAATGGAGGAGTTAGAGAAAGGACTGAAGGAGCTGAAGGGATTTGCAACCAATAGGAAGAACAACAATATCAACCAACCAGACCCCCCAGAGCTCCCAGGTACTAAATCACCAACACATGGAGGGACCTGTGGCTCCAGCTGCATATGTAGCAGAGGATTGGGTTATCCAGCATCAATAGGAGGAGAAGCCCTTGGTCCTGTGAAGGCTCATATCCCCAGTGCAGGAGAATGTCATGGTGTTGAGGTGGGAGTGTGTAGGTGGTAGGGGAAACATTCTCACAGAACCAGGGCAAGGGGGGATGGGAGAGGGAGGAACTGGGAAAGGGGATAACATTTGAAATGTATATACATAAACTGTCCAATAAAAATAAAAAAAAATTAGAAGCTTAATGGGAGTCATCCAGTCGAATAGGAAGAGGCTACCTGGAGTTGATGCATGGCAGGGGGTAACCAATGGGGACGAAGGTAGGGCAGATGTTTATGGGAACATGCTCAAGCTCCCTCATAATCAAGAGACTGAAAATTAGAACAATAATGAAATATTGTTAGATTGGGAAAGCACTAAAAACAAAACAAAAAATAAAGAAAAACAAAAAACCAGCCAACCAACCAACCAAAAAATGAACCAAGACAAAAACTCAATATACTGTACTGTCAGAATGTGTGGAATCATGTTCTCACACATCTGTGAGAATATTAATTGGTAAATCCCAATTTGGAAGGCTCATGAAATTAATAATGCACATAGTTTGATTCAAACCTTCCCTATAGAAATCTTTGTGTGCATTTGTAAGGTGGCAGTACAGAATGCTCATGCAGATTACTGAGGATAATGCAAAAGAAAATGTCCTCAAAAGAAAGGAACCATACTATGAAGCATTATGTACTGTTAGAAAAAAATAAAGGAGGTTCAATGTGTTGTTAAAGAAAAACATAGTGTTTAGTATATTATATACGACATCATTTATGGAGAAATTGTAACAACACACTTACTTAATTGAGTACAAATGTCAGCACGGGAATAGCTTGAAAGCATCTGCATGGAATTGCATTATACCGATCTCAGCACTTCCTTCTAGGAGGAGGTAAAAGTCTTCATGCCAATTCACACATGAAGGGGTACTTTCATTTTTTACTCTCAGCAACTTTTTGTAAATCCAAATTGTATCATATTCTGAGTAACTAAGGGAAATTTATAAGTAAGTCAGGGTTAGGGGAGTAAGGGCAAGGATGTGCAGGATGTGGTAGGCCTCAGCTGGAGCCACAGCGCAGCTTCCCAGCTGGCACCTTGGTGTGCCCGGACTCTGCCCTTCTTGTCGTTGTTAGGGGTTCATTCCTAGCTCTGCCTTTCTTTCTGGCTTTCAGATCTACCTGTCACTACAAGAATGCTACAGAATTTCAGAGAGATGGACAGACAGACAGGCAGAGAGAGAGAGGGAGAGAGAGAGAGAGAGAGAGAGAGAGAGAGAGAGAGATCCTAATGTAAGATCCCCCCTCCAACTCTTACTCACTTTGTTTAGTATCAAAACTCAACCCGTCTGTGTTCATGATCGCCTCCCGACTTGTTCTCTCCAAGCAGCCTGTCCTCCCATCTCACCCTGATGGAATACCTGGACTCTGAGGGCCTCAGCACCCACTGTCCTACCCATCTGGTCTTCCTACACCCTCGCCTTCTTCCTAACAGCCAGGTGCTTCTTCCTGATAGCCAGGTCCTCAGAAGCACCTTCTCTACCTAAGGTCCTCTAAATTCCTTGCTAGTCCTGTGGGCTGTCCCTGCTCACTCTTCTGCTCCTAGATCATCTTCTGCTCCTGTGGTTGTCTTAACCTCTGTCCTCACTGCTTTGTTTCACTCTTGCCTTGGAGCATAGTCCTCCAAGTTTTGAGATCAGAGTCACGTACACTCTTAAAATGATTGAGGCTCCTGTCCAGAGTCGTTGGTATGCATTAGACCGGTCACTATTTGTGAGGACATTTGAAGGAACATTTACCTTTAATGATGTATAAATAACAATAATGAGTCCACTACATGCTGGCATAACTTCTGTTTGTTTTATATGTTTGCCGATGTCTTTCCTGGCTAGCTTGGTAGACAATCACTGGATTCATTGCTTCCAGCTCTCCATAGCTATCCAGTCATTATTTGTGCAAGTCTATGGAGAAATTCTGGCCCAGCGTATGTGCAGCTGGAAGTGGAGCTGCAGTTTAATATGTATTTTAGAAAATTGTGGATAAACATTTGAATTTTGCATCACCACTTAACAAGTGGTAGTTTCTTACAGATTGGTCAAGTGAAATGTGTAATACGAAATTACATTAGTGAGCCTTTTCTACCATATCCCATTAAAATGCTTTGGCCTATTTTGTAGTTTTAATGATCTTTTACCCCTGTTAAGATTTTACACATTATATTGTGGTTATCTGGAAAAATATTGACTCACCGAGTTATAAAAATATTATAAATAATGCTACATTTCATGATATCTTTAAGAAATTTTATTTTTCAATATTGTCACATATCTCATTAAGTAAAGTCTAAATATTAGGACTCAGGCACCTCTTAGGAAAAAATACACATTTTCTGTAATTAAGTTTTTTCTTTTAAGTTAAAATTTTATGACTAACAGCTAATATTGTTAGGAATTTTTTGAAGTGACCTGCTTATTTAATTTATTTTAGTTTAAATGTTTGCCATATATCCAAGTCTGAAAATCATAGTTCATTATACAGTCATTTTTCTTTTTTTTTTAAAAAAATTGTTTTCTTTTTTGGGGACAAGGTTTCTCTATTTAATGCTGACTGTCCTGGAACTCACTACAGGCTAGCCTTGAATACATAGAATTCACTTACCTCTGATTCCTGGGATTAAAGTACCACACATCCAGCAAGATGGAAAGATCTCCCATGCTCATGGATTGGCAGGATTAATATAGTAAAAATGGCCATTTTACCAAAAGCGATCTACAGATTCAATGCAATCCCCATCAAAATACCAATCCAATTCTTCAAAGAGTTAGACAGAACAATTTGCAAATTCATCTGGAATAACAAAAAAACCCAGGATAGCTAAAACTATCCTCAACAATAAAAAGGACTTCAGGGGAATCGCTATCCCTGAACTCAAGCAGTATTACAGAGCCATAGTGATAAAAACTGCATGAAGCCATTGGTACAGAGACAGACAGATAGACCAATGGAATAGAATTGAAGACCCAGAAATGAACCCACACACCTATGGTCACTTGATTTTTTGACAAAAGGAGCCCAAACCATCCAATGGAAAAAAGATAGCATTTTCAGCAAATGGTGCTGGTTCAACTGGAGGTCAACATGTAGAAGAATGCAGATCGATCCATGCTTATCACCCTGTACAAAGCTTAAGTCCAAGTGGATCAAGGACCTCCACATCAAACCAGACACCTCAAACTAATAGAAGAAAAACTAGGAAGCATCTGGAACACATGGGCACTGGAAAAAATTTCCTGAACAAAACACCAATGGCTTATGCTCTAAGATCAAGAATCGACAAATGGGATCTCATAAAACTACAAAGCTTCTGTAAGGCAAAGGACACTGTGGTCAGGACAAAACGGCAACCAACAGATTGGGAAAAGATCTTTACCAATCCTACAACAGATAGAGGCCTTATATCCAAAATATACAAAGAACTCAAAAAGTTAGACCGCAGGGAGACAAATAACCCTATTAAAAAATGGGGTTCAGAGCTAAACAAAGAATTCACAGCTGAGGAATGCCGAATGGCTGAGAAACACCTAAAGAAATGTTCAACATCTTTAGTCATCAGGGAAATGCAAATCAAAACAACCCTGAGATTTCACCTCACACCAGTGAGAATGGCTAAGATCAAAAACTCAGGTGACAGCAAATGCTGGCGAGGATGTGGAGAAAGAGGAACACTCCTCCATTGTTGGTGGGGTTGCAGACTGGTACAACCATTCTGGAAATCAGTCTGGAGGTTTCTCAGAAAATTGGACATTGAACTGCCTGAGGATCCAGCTATACCTCTCTTGGGCATATACCCAAAAGATGCCCCAACATATAAAAAAAGACACGTGCTCCACTATGTTCATCGCAGCCTTATTTATAATAGCCAGAAGCTGGAAAGAACCCAGATGCCCTTCAACAGAGGAATGGATACAGAAAATGTGGTACATCTACACAATGGAATATTACTCAGCTATCAAAAACAACGAGTTTATGAAATTCGTAGGCAAATGGTTGGAACTGGAAAATATCATCCTGAGTGAGCTAACCCAATCACAAAAAGACATACATGGTATGCACTCACTGATAAGTGGCTATTAGCCCAAATGCTTGAATTACCCTAGTTGCCTAGAACAAATGAAACTCAAGACGGATGATCAAAATGTGAATGCTTCACTCCTTCTTTAAAAGGGGAACAAGAATACCCTTGGCAGGGAAGAGAGAGGCAAAGATTAAAACAGAGACTGAAGAACACCCATTCAGAGCCTGCCCCACATGTGGCCCATACATATAGAGCCACCCAATTAGACAAGATGGATGAAGCAAAGAAGTGCAGACCGACAGGAGCCGGATGTAGATCGATCCTGAGAGACACAGCCAGAATACAGCAAATACAGAGGCGAATGCCAGCAGCAAACCACTGAACTGAGAACGGGACCCCCGTTGAAGGAATCAGAGAATGAACTGGAAGAGCTTGAAGGGGCTTGAGACCCCATATGTACAACAATGCCAAGCAACCAGAGCTTCCAGGGACTAAGCTACTACCTAAAGACTATACATGGACTGACCCTGGACTCTGACCTCATAGGTAGCAATGAATATCCTAGTAAGAGCACCAGTGGAAGGGAAAGCCCTGGGTCCTGCTAAGACTGAACCCCCAGTGAACTAGACTGTCGGGGGAGGGCGGCAATGGGGGGGGTGGGGGGGAACACCCATAAGGAAGGGGGGGAAGGGATGTTTGCCTGGAAACCGGGAAAGGGAATAACACTCGAAATGTACATAAGAAATACTCAAGTTAAAAAAAAAAAAAAAAAAAAAAAAAGAAATGGGGTTCTATGAAAAGTAAATTCATCTCTCGGCTTACTTGCATGTATGCTTTCCTTTAGACACTAACACCCTTTATGTAGTAGAAGTCCTCGTCCATCTTTACGTTTTTATCAGATTAGATGATAAAAATCATAAAATAGCACTGCAGTTTTACTGCTCCACAGATGATTTTGTTTTTGCTTTTGAGACTTGGTCTCATGTATCTCAGGCTAGCCTTGAAATCACTGTAAGGCCAAAGATGACTTCGCACTTCAGATCTTCTTGAGCACTGGAAGTACAGGTGTGCACCACCATGCCCAGTTTATGTGGAACAGGAGATCAAACCCAGGGCTTGATGATTGCTAGGCAAGCACTTTACCAACAAAACCAAGTCTCCAGCCCCATAGGTGACATTTTTATGGGAACACAAGACCCTCGTGTCCTAAATGGGGGAGTGCAGGTTAGAGAACACAATGGCTTTGAATGTGACTGGCTGGTGCAGGGTTCACTCTTAGACATTGCTGGATTTTACCTCCCATTGATTTGAAACATCTGTACAATGGCTACATGGCAGAGGCAAGTTCTAAGACTGTTGTGAAAGTAGGTTGTACCTTATGACCCCTGTAATAGGTCCTAGCAACCACAGGCCACAGTTGGAGAATTGCTGCTTCTGAAACATGCCCATCAGTCACACAACACAAATGGCCAGTTCCACGGATAATCATTTGTTTAAACATATGAGTATAATAATGACAGGGCTAATCATTTGCAGTGGTATCACTTGTAATTTGTGAATAATAGACTTAATAAGGTTATTAAACCCATTAGTGTTTAGTGCCTACCTGTCTTTCTTTCTTTCTTTCTTTTTTAACCATGAAATTAGGTTAACAAATTTTAGTTGTAAATCCCTACTCTCCAATTTTACTCCCCAAGTGACCTGGTTTAGAGTGATGCATCTTTTTTTCATAATTGCTCTTTCCTTTAATGTCTGTGGAATGGAGAGAATAAATAACCTTTAACTCTAAGATTCTAGGACACCTCTCATTTTAAAAAGTGTTTTTGGATGGCACGATTATAACAATGGCTTTCTCTGCTTTGTTCTAAGCATTTACTGCATCTCTAATTTAATATAGTAAACTTAAGCCAGAAGCAGAGGGGACAACATTTAAACTAGACAACTTGGTCTGGTTTGATTAATTTATACTGACCTCATTCTTTGTGATGGAGTCTTGCTATGGTCTTAGGTGTGCCATCCTTCTGCCACCATACCCCAGTTCTGGGTTTAAGGGTGTCTGCCACCACACCTAATGTGTGGCCTTTCTTCTTACCACTCTAGCTTGAGTCTGATATTTGTTAATTGGTTTTAAAGTTTTATGACTTTTGAAAATTTTTATTTCCTCTCTCTCTCTCTCTCTCTCTCTCTCTCTCTCTCTCTCTCTCTCTGTGTGTGTGTGTGTGTGTGTGTGTATGTAAGTTCTGAGATAAGATCTCTCACTGGAACCTGGGGATTATTAGGTTAAGTTGGCTGGCCAGTGAGCATTAGGAATTTGCCTTCCCCACAGAATTACAAGCACGCACCACCACACCCAGGGAGTAGGGAGGTCTGGTGGAGTTGGGGGTGGGGTGGGGACATCCTTTTGGAGATTGGGGGGAAGGTATGGGATGTGGAACAGTTTGAGGGTGGACTGGGAGGGGGATAAAGTCTGGACTGTAAAAAAAAAAAGAGAGAGAGATTAAAGAATAAAATTTTTAAAAAAGGACGGGCTGGTTAAGACTTGAAGAAGACGTGTGTAGAAGTCTCTTTCCTCGAGAAGTGCCCAGGAAGGGCTGAAGCCCTTACATACAGCGGGATCCCGTCATTACTGAACTTGCATGCTGGGAGAACTCCAGCCCAACTCAGCTTTATCACACAGCAGAGGCCAAGAGGGCAGCATTTCCATCCTGGGAAAGAGATACAGAGGAGCACCCTGCAACAGTGAGTGAATTCAGGCTTTGTTGCACTCTGCTATGGGTGGTTGGGGATTTTAGATGTTGCTTTCAAATGAGAACCCCCCACCCCACTAGTGGATGTTTTGGTGTTGCTTTTCATCCTAATGATAGGATACCTCCCCCCTAAACTGGGTTTGAAAGTTATCTGAACTTGGGTAGTCTTTTTTTATCTTTATACTTTCTGTTCACACTTTTAATTCTCCTTTCCACAGTCAAGCTGCCAACTTCTGCAGTTGTCTTATCCTGTTTACATAACTTGTTCTTGAATCACACTTGAGAAAAAAAGAAAAATCACATTATTCTAAGGTCAATTGCTTCCTGAATTTCTGAAGTGTGGGCCAGGGGAGCAGATATTGTTATTAGCAACACAATTAAAGGAACTCAAAATTCATAAGACTCAGGGGTCATGTTTGGGTTTGAGGTATGTCAGGGCTATCATTTGTCTTGAGCTATGACAGACAATGTTCTGAGAGGGTGAAGCAGTTGGCAAAGAAGGGAAGGACAGGAGCCAGCTTCTCCTATGAGCTGCATGTGTGTGCTTTTAAGAGGTAGTTGTTAAATATGATCATACTCATGCTGCAAGGCTGATCGGAGATGCCAGAGAGCACATTCCTGAGGTCCAGCTGAGTGCGGAACTCTAGCAGGTCTGTCCTAAGTGCTCAAACTATACCTCCCACTGGTCTATACTATTTTTTGCTCTTTAATTTTCTTTCTTTCTTCCTTTGTTTCTTTGTTTCTTTCTTTCTTTTTTCTTTTTTTCTTTCTTTTTTTTTTTTTTTTGTGGTGCTAGTTTTCAGACACAGTGTCACTGTCTGCTTTCTATTGCTGTGGGTAAACACTGACCAAATGCAGCTTGGGGAGGAAAGAGTCACAGTCCTCTGAGGGAAGCCTAGATAGGAACTCCAGGCAGGAATCTTGAGGCAGGAACTGAAGCAGAGACCATGGAGGGATGTTGCTTCCTGGCTTTCCCTCCATAACCATCTCAGCCTTTTTTTTTTTTTACAACTCAGAATTATCTGCCCAGGAATGGCACTGAGCCCCTGAGCCCTAACAGCAGGCTGGGACTTTCTACATCAATGAAGAAAATGTCTGCTTATAGGCAATCTAATGGAAAAATTTTACCAATTGAGGTTCCCTCTTCCCAGACAACTCTAGCTTGTGCCAAGATGACAAAATATCAGCCAGCTCTCTCAGAAACTTGTACATTCTAGGTAAATGAGTGACCATACATTAATTTGTTTTGAATATTTTATATGCTCTTTAAACATTTCTATAATAATAAAACAAACAGTCCAAAGGCTGGAGACATTGCTCAGAAGTTAAGAGCACTGGCTGCTTGTCCAGAGGACCCTAGTTTAATTCCCAGCAACCACATGGCAGCTCACAACTATTTATAACTCCAGTTCTAGGATATCTGACACTCTCACACAAATATACATGCAAGCAAAACATGAATGCACATAAAAATTAAAAAAGGAATTATCAAAAAAATTTAAAAATGTTCTTTCCCATTTTCTCTTCTATTAGATTCATCATAATAGTTTTCTAGCATAGATTATCTGCAAGCATAAGCAGCATGATCGCCTTTAAGATGGTTTAATAGTAATGCCATTCATGAGGGGTGTATTGAATGGTGATACACACAGAGAGTGTCAGCTTTTAATGTTTCTCCTTAATGGAGGAATCCATTGTAACTGAGACTCCAAGCAGAGAATTTTCTTTTTAATAAATAAGAGTTAGCCTGTTTATCATTTTAGCTGAATGACAGGAACCACAGGTGTAGTGCTTAGGAACAGCTAGTGAAAAGATAGCTAGAGGACCCACCGTGCACAGAGGCACAAGTTTAAAGCACAAGAATAGCCAGCTGTGCAGTGTGTCTTCCACTGCCTTAGAAATATGACAGACAACACATAGAATCCCACTGAGCAAGGAGCCCAAGCAGACAGGTTTTCATAGATAACAATACTGAGAACAAGGATGACTTTAACACAAGTCACAGCTGGGTGGCATTTCTAGAATGAAATGTTGCTATGGGTTTAATGTGTTCCAAGAAAGTTCATGGACTAAAAACTTAATCCCCCAAATCATTTGTTGATGGTATTTGGAGAAGGTGCTTTATGGAGATAACTAGGGTTGGTAAAGCCACGAGAATAGACATGCTGTGGTAGAATCAGTGGCTTTATAAGAAGAGGAAGAGACAATTGAGTTACTAGGTTGCCTGGGACCAGTCATGTGATATCCTCCCTTGCCACATAAGAACACAATAAGAAGGCCACTGAAGCTGGCTCCCTTGCCTTGGACTTCCTGGCCTCCTAAATGATGAGAAATAAGTATATTTTAGAAGAGGATGGAAAAATAAGGGACTGGAATAGAGGATTAAGTGGGGAGGGGAAAGGAAAAAGGGGATAAGAGAGAGACTGCAAGGAGAAATAGCTAAAATTAAGCCAAATAATGAAGAGACAGAGCTTCAGCTGGCTATCTCGTCACGAAATGAAGCGTTCAGAACCGGGACTGGGTACATCTTGTTGAGTTCTTGGCCAAAAGTGTCCCAGGCAAACCTCGAACAACATAGACTTTTCCTAGAATATAGGTTGCTCCCCAGAAACTGACAGCAAGGCCCCATTACTGAAGATAACATGGAAGCAATTCATCGAACATGCAGAATTCAAGTTGGAGCCTACAGAGAATTTTTACTTCTATATTCTAGAGTCTTTGGTAAACAGAGGTACTTTGCACACTATGAAGAACCAGCCTGCCTCGATTTTAGGCTTAAAAGCCATCTTATAGTAAAGATAAAACTGGGTTCATTCCTGTTTATGATTAAATCCCTGTTCCGCAAGGTTTGGGTCCTCCATGTAACGTTAACTACAACTGATTCTGTATTGCATGTTCTAGGAATGACAATTATTGTTTCAAAAAGTTGTTTATAACCATTTTGTAACCCTATGTCTGTTTCAAAAGGTGATAAAGGTTATCTGAGCACCTATAAATACCTTGCTATAACTACCTGTTGAGATTACCTTGTTTTGACCAGCTGTTTGGGGTCTGTGTGCTCTTGTAATCTTGCCTAATTTCTCCATGTGGAAATCCCCTACCACTGAGTTATAAAAGCCTTGTCTTCCTTGATGACTCCCCTATTTCTGATTTCACTGTTGATTTTAATATTGTTTGAATATTAACAAGACCCCATTATCTCCATTGTTCAGCTTGTAGACTTGTTTCCAAAGTCTTGGCATTTGTACTTGTATTTCTCAGGTAAAAAAAGATTTATGTTCCTATGGTATAGACTGTTTTTCAAACCAATAGACCATAAAGACGTTCTGAAAACAAGGTTGATTTGACTTGAAAAAAGTAGCTTTCCAAAATGACTTTCCACAATGATATTAAAAAACTAAGAGTGTGTTTATACTAAATGTTAATCACAAAACTTTCACTTCTGTTAAGTTTTGCTTTGCTTGCAAAAGTCATGAAGGACATGTATAAGAATTCACTGAACTGAGAACAGGACCCCTGTTGATGGAATCAGAGAAAGAACTGGAAGAGCTTGAAGGAGCTCGAGACCCCATATGTACAGCAATGCCAACCAACCAGAGTTTCCAGGGACTAAGCCACTACCCAAAGACTATACATGGACTGACCCTGGACTCTGACCTCGTGGGTTGCAATGAATATCCTAAATAAGAGCACCAGTGGAAGGGGAAGCCCTGGGTCCTGCTAAGACTGAACCCCTAGTGAACTAGACTGTTGGGAGAGGGCAGCAATGGGGAGGGTGGGGAGGGAACACCCATAAGGAAGGGAGGGGGAGGGGATGTTTGCCGGAAACAGGAAAGGGAATAACATTGAAATGTATATAAGAAATACTCAAGTTAATAATAAAAAAAAAAAAAAAAATTCCTCTGCTATAGCTTGGATGCCAATTCATCCTCCTACTAAGGGGGACTGTAAGCTTGACCTTGCCAAAAAAAGTTTGCCTTGCAACATCTTGGTGTTAGTTCATGACTTTTGATACCATAACATTCCTCACATCCTAGGCTGACGACTCAAACCCTGGTTTAGGGAGAGGTATCCTGTGTACACAAATAAAATAGCTTGCTTTAATTGTTTGACCATGTTGATTTAGGTTAGTGGTGTTTCTCTCTCATTCTTTGGGATTAACAAGTACCAGTGGAGAAATGTAAATATCAATCAGGTCACAAACCTTTAATCTACAATGGTGTCCTGCCTGCAAGATGTTCTGATACGATGATGTCACAAAGCTTGTTGGAGTAACCAACCAATATCTGGTCCACTCTATGAGATGGAACTCATACATAACACTGCTTGGGTAACCAAGAACCTGAGACTAGTAGCCCAGAGACATAGGGTGAAACCAAATACTACTGTCCTAAAAATAAACAAGTAAGACAAAACAAAACAAAATGTAGTATCATTTGTGTAGTTAGATTTAGGAAAAGTAACTGCTAGTGTGTTTGAGTTATATGTGGAAGGAGATGAGGAAACAGGTTTATACATTTTCCTGGAACTGAAGGCAGGAACCCAGAAGCAGGAACTGAAGTAGAGGCCATAGAGGAATGTCACATACTGGCTTGTTCCTCACGGTTTGCGTAGTTTGCTTTCTGCCCAGGGGTAGCATCTGATGGCTAGCTCCACAGAAAGTTTTAAAAATGGCTTCATTTCACATTCTGAGTGGGTCTAGTTTTGGGGTGCGTCACAAATCTCCCAGTCAGCATGGAGACAATATGCACAAAGTGAAGTGTGAAACTTGAGTCGTACCATCTTTGCAGGATCTGGGTCAAGACTTGCAGAGACTGACTGCCAAAGACTGAGCTCCTTGTTTACTCTTCTTACACATTCAAGCATAGCAAGAGTTTTGAAAAATGTTTTAACATGGCAATTTTATCACAATAAAGCTTTAGGCTGAGTTACAGAGAAACTCTTTAGCAAGACAACAACGTACCTGTGACCTTTACAATAAGGAAGAATCCTATTGCCTGAGAAGCATAAGGATAGATTGTAGAGGTGGAAGATGAAAAGCACATGGGATCTCTTTCATAGGGATAGGTTCTAGTCACCACGAGACAAAGCTCAGTATTAGGCACTAAAAATTGCTCAGGATATTGGAGGAAACAGGTGGAGCTGGCTCTGTAGAATAGCAAAGGATCACCAGGCTTTTTGACTGCTTTTTACTGGCAGTCAGGTGACCAGGATTCATTTCCTTCCATTGAAGAAGATAAGACAGAATAATTAAGAATTTTGGTTTCTCCAACGCCTCTCTAAGCTGTACTTCCTACAGGTTTAGTAAAGATGTAAACTTTAATGTTAAACTTAATGCTAAACATCAGCCTGTCATTTCCTTCTTGGCAACTTCCTGAGGTTAAAAGATGGCTGAAATTTACAGTATTTCTCTAAGAATTAAAATTTGCATGTGAAGGATGAGAAACCCAATCAGTTCTTTCTGTTATTAACACACAAAGTGCAACTAAGGAAAATTTCCATGTATTTCCATACTCACATAACTGGACTGAGTTGTGCTTTACTTACTTTTCCCAAGACCATATAGTCAGAGTGACTGGCTGGAGAAACTCACATTCATGCACACAGGATGAAAGTAGTATGCATGGTGGGAGTTCTGAATTGGGGGCCCTTCCTGCCTTACCCACTTGTATTAGCTGTGTGACCTTGGTAAGCTTCGTAATATGCCTACCTTAACTTTAGATCCTTAACTGCAAAATGAAAGAAACAGGATATTTCTTATACTTACGTTATGTGTCATAAGGGTTAATTTTTATTAGCACCATTTACTAATTTTTAGAAATTCTACATGGATGACAAGAACTAGCTTTAAAAACAGTTAAGTTTGACAGTGAAGCAAATTGAAAAGACAACTCTGCATTTCTTATCTTCACAGAAAGGTCTTATAGAATCATGAGTGTGTTTTCTTAAAAGTTGGTTATATTTTCTGGTTTCCTGTCTTTTGGAGACTGGGCTCCTTGCCTTGGACCTCAAGAAGTTATTGATCACTTTTATGAGCACTTTCCCACTGAGCTCTGGGGCCAAACCTGCATTGGTGTATCTACCTTGTGCTGTCATTATATTCTTCTTGTCTCATCTACCTTGTTATTGTAGTTGACTGTAGCAAAGATCAAAACTCCTAAGGTATCCATGTCTGATTGGTGATAAGTGTTTAATGAGTATTTTTTTAAGTGAATGAATACAGGTAATAAACATATTACTTAAAAGAAGTGATAATTTTTGTCAAACCAAAAAATTACTTGTTAAAACTATAAATGGCAGACTCTTGAAATATACTGTTTTCCCTTTGGATAAATGAGTCATGTTCACATTTATCCTCCTATTATTACCACACCCTGACTTCTGGTACCCTCTGGCTCTCTGGGCTGTTGCCTGAGCTTGAAATGGCTGCCATTGCTCACCCTTCTCTTCTATTTACATAGAATTTTCTCAACATGGCAATATTCCCTATGATTATTGCCAATTGTAAATATTGGCATGTTGGGAGAGATGTTACATCTCGTACACACTTTGGGTTCTCAGTCAACATCCATAATACATAGCAAACTGACTTATTGGATATGGCCTGTTTTCAAATTCAGAACACTGAAACTAGGATAATTCACAGAAGCATGACTTCCCAATTAATTTTATCTATTATTTTTGTTACTATTAGTTTCTTGAATCAAACGTCAAGTAAACTGTTGTTTCTGAAGTCAGAAAAATTCACTGATGTGTTTGAATATTTTCTACAGAATGGAAATTGTAGTCCCCAGTAGGGATATTCCCTCCTCAAAGTAGACCAGACCCTGTTGCAGTGGGTGAACCATGTCACTGGCAGGTTTTGTATGTGTCATAATTTCCATTTCAATATCTTGGAAGCAAGCTCCAGATCCACTTCTCTCCTTATACAGGTGAACTACAGCATGAGGGTGTGCACACAGTATGGGAGTGTGCCAACATACCCACTCGTGGAGTCCAGAAATCCAGTAACACCAGAGAGTTGGGGCCAGTTGAGCTCATCAGTAAGCGCTGATGGCAAGTTGGAGAAGGATTTCTAAAGGAAAAAATAATAAAGCAGCAATTAGCCAATCGACACTTTATTTCTGCACTTAAAGAAGATGGTTCACCTGTGCCTGCCATCTGAGAGTCCACAATAGTCAGAATCACTAGCTGCCATTGGTCCTGTGGAGCAAGAGGAGCACGTGATGTCCCACACAACTGAGAGACATGCTTTGGGACAGGAAGCCTTCCAACATCTTTTAGTTGAGAAGATCAAAAAATTGACAGTTTAAAAAGTAATTGCCCTGAAAAATAATAGTAAAAGTCAAGCAAGAATGTCCCTACTCAATAAGGTGATGCATCTGATCCTGGGAGTCTAAAGCACTTCTGAGAATCAGATTGTGGCTTCTTTCCTCATAAGATTCAATGTGGCCCACTGTGGGAATTGGAAACAAAGTGTGCTGTCTTTTCCATCAGAGGGTTAAACAAGACAGAACTCTACTTTAAAAATTACAAAGAAACCACAGCAAATATTCAAATTCTTCCCTCATAGGCACATTTTGAAATCAATATATGTGCTCAAGGCTGCATGCCATTCTTTTTGGCTGCACTTCTTTGAGTTAGCCAACCACATAAGAGTGTGAGGTCAAGTTCTGACCACTCAGAGTGACGCCCAGGACTTCTCTGAACTAGGAATAAAAATTGCTGTTGGATGCACTTGCCTGCTTGATTTGGCATGGCTATATTTCTGCAGAACTAAAGCTTTTCTCTAGCCAAAATACTTTAGGTTTTGTAGTCATTTTCTAGTGACCCATGATTCATTTCTCTCACTGTCATTTCTATAGATTTTCATACCTGCTGTCATGTGAATATGGTTTGTAACCTCTGAAACTCACATTTGAATCGAATCCCTAGGGTGAGGCATCTAGAAAACAAAACAGCCGGACAGACTATGGTGTATAGAGGTAAAATTTTCAGGAGGTAACTGGGGTCTGATAAGGCCTCTAGGGAGGAATGCTGTCAACTGTATAAGTAGGGGCACACACACGGTCATCATAGAGTCACACACACATATGCTCTTGATCATCATGTGATGTTTCACACCACCTCAGCACGCACCATTACTACAGGTAGCCACTAGACCTTGAGCCTCCAGAGACAGAAGCTAAAATCAACTTCTTTACAGTGTAGCTTGTCTGCAGAGCAGTTATTAGCAATAGAGAACCAACGTATGCTCCCTTGTGGCTATTGCAACATGTTGAGAGCATGTGGTCTGGAGTGTTGATACAGCAATGTTCATTTGAGTCACATTTCTACTGTTGGTGTGAACTTGAGGAAGAAAATGGCGTCCAGGTATGACTGCTCATTAGTCCTTTAAAAACGGCTTCTAGCATAAATCCTTCTAGGGACCTAATTTCTAGAAAATGCTTACCTAAACAGGTATTGGAAGCATACTATGTTGATTGTTTTACCAAAATTACCAAGTTACAAACAGGTGTTTACGTACAGCCATGAGCCTGTCTTGTGTTGCATATTTCTTGTGTTGCATCCTGACATTTACCTCAAGGCAGTTTCCAGTGCAATGTGTAGAGGTGGGGTTGGAGTGGGGGTGGGGTGGGAGAGGAAGGGCATGGCCAAGAAAGGTTGACTTCTTGACATATACCTGGCCTGATTGTGAGTTATCATTTTTAGAGGCACAGAAATGAATTCTTTGAGGCTTTGAGGCTATCTCAGAGGAGCATGAAATCCCTAACTAAAACTTTGATGCCCTTTGGTGCTTTGCTGGCACACTTTCTTCTCTACTGTTGTATTACTGTGATTCAGCTACTCTACGTTACGGTTTTATTTCTTCTACCACCGTGGAACAAAACCTTCCTCTGCCTGCTGTGTTTTCCCACTATATCTTTTTGCTTACAATGTATGTTTGCTGTTGGATTTGAGAATATTCAATTTTGCTAGAATTGAATTGCACGAAAGGCAAATAGAATGCATAAAGCTCTTAAGCTGTATTAAGCAGAAATATGGGTAAGCAAATGGCTTGTGAGATATATGTAGAATTTATGAGCTGGTTACCCATAGGTTTGTTAAAAATTAAGAGCTGTATATACTACTCTACTCCTTTACTCTCTCACCCATTTCTGTGCCCATAAAGTGGTGACTCCAACTTGGAAACTCCAATGGAACTAATGGAGCTGCTCTTTCTTCTAAAGGAAGAAATGAGATGAGAAGTTTGCTACCATAGGGAGACCTGTCTAGTACTCTGTCTTAAAATAACAGTGAAGGAGAAGGGTATTCTGAAAAGTGCCAGCAATGGAAGGGCTTTATTCTAGGAACCAGATCTGTCTTCCATGTCTGGTTCTACAAATGCAACACAACTCTATGATATGAATAGGATGATAGCATGAGGCATGGCTTCCATACTTCATGTGGGCACTATTCTGTCAAGTGATGGAGGAAGAGGACACATTGAGGGGAAGTGTGGGATGGATAGAGAAATGGCAGTTCATAGCGTTTTTGGAGCTGGGATCTTCAAGGCCCCAACATTCCCTCCACTCATTTCTCTGAAGAACTGGGCCTCAACTACTTGCATAGTCTCTGAAATCTTTGCTCGTATGCAAGAAGCTCAATCTGCTCTGAGGTCGCTCAATTAGCATTAAGCTGTGATACACAGCAGCTGGTGCTGAATCTCAGCTGGAACCCCAGTGCTTTTGCTTTCCGTAGTCCAGACTAGATGCACCCATTTAACCTCGGTGATGTGAATTACTTCAAAATAATGCAGAGATATGTTTTCCTCATTGAATGTTTTAGATTTCACTTGTGGCAATTTGGCAAGGCCTGGGCGTTTCTCCAGAAGCTTGTCAGGAAGATGATAGCAGTTCCTCAGGTTCAATATGTACTGATTAAGCAAAGGAATGGGGTAGCCAACTGAAGGACCAACACAGTGCAAAGCATGTGCTTAGGATGGGCTACCCCTTTTGAAGAAGATCATCCCAGACTTCAAAAGATGTAGTTTCTTGTTAGATAACAGAAACCATTTCAGTAGTTCAACAGCAGCCTCCACAGATTCCCCCCACCCCCTGCCTTCTTAAGTAAATTTGGTAGAAAAACATGAAAGAAAAAGCCATTAATAACAAATGTGTGAAAGTCCTTAACAAAAAGAGAACATTTAAATCATATTAAGCACTAAAAGTCACATTCATGCAACATTATACCCAAGACATTTTCAGCAGGATAACCACAAATGGATGGCATGCCTCATCAAATCCTGCTTATTTCTCATGAGCATTGATGCTCTCAAAAGTTTCCTAAATGTATCTTAAATCATATATGTGAAAAGACTATATTTACCAAGAAAAATTACAGTTTAAAGAACGCATGATGCTCAGTGAGAATCAGGCAAATTATTGCCCTGGTTGGAGTTTTCCTCTGTGTTTTCCAAAGACATGACTGAACTTATATATCATAATTGACATCCGTCTACTACTTTGTGTAGTAGTTTCATTTAACAATGTTTTGTGTGTGTTTTCACATATTGAGAAAAGCACTGTTTTATTTTTAATAATCATTAAAAATACAATAATTTGGATTCACGACTAGTTTTTAAAGAGTATTGAGCTCCTTTGAGCTCCTTAGAGCTTTGCCAAGTGCGAACAATGACATCAATCGCATGCTATCTGCTCTTTTAATCTTCCAATGTCAGAGGAAGCTTTCTAGTGGTATTTGGTTTCCTGACTGGTTTTCCGCATCCTGCAAGACCACAGGCAGCTTTCACAGTGTGTTCTGTTTCCTAACGTGCCTACTGGGTTAGACCAGATTATTTGAATATAGCAATATGAGATATGACTGTACTCTTTTCAAATAGTACATTATCATTTGAAGGGATATGCAGGTAACCATTATCAGAAAAGGATATAAAAGTATCAGTTAAATAGGTCATTTGTATTTACTTACCAGGAATGAAACTGTTAAAGAATACAAAGAGGGATTGTTTCTTTAGAAAAATATAAGTAGCTGTTGTGTTGGTGTTTTGATAACAGAACAAGTCTGAATGAACAGAATCAAAACTGTTAAGACCATAGATCCGGGAGTTCCACTGGACTGCAGTTCCGTCATCATCCTGAAGTGGGTACATGTGAGATTATCATACTGAAGGCTTAGCAGTCACCAGACTACTTGTTCAAGTTCTCCATCCATGTAGCCACTGGACTGTCTTTTTCTTTCTTTCTTTCTTTCTTTCTTTCTTTCTTTCTTTCTTTCTTTCTTTCTTTCTTTCTTTCTTTCTTTCTTTTTTCATCTTTATTAACTTGGGTATTTCTTTACATTTCGATTGTTATTCCCTTTCCTGGTTTCTGGGCCAACATCCCCCTAACCCTTCTGCCTCCCCTTATCTATGAGTGTTCCCCTTCCCATCCTCCCCACATTACCGCCTTCCTGCAACAATCATGTTCACTGGGGGTTCAGTCTTGGCAGGACCAAGGGCTTCCCCTTCCACTGGTGCTCTTACTAGGCTATTCATTGCTACCTATGAGGTTGGAGCCCAGAGTCAGACCAGGCTTTGGGTAGTGGCTTAGTCCCTGGAAGCTCTTGTTGGTTGGCATTGTTGTTCATATGGGGTCTCAAGCCCCTTCAAGCTCTTTCAGTCCTTTCTAAGATTCCTTCGACGGGGGTCCTGTTCTCAGTTCAGCGGTCTAATGATGGCATTCGCCTATGTATTTGCTGTATTCTGGCTGTGTCTCTCAGGAGAGATCTAAATCCGGTTCCTGTCAGCCTGCACTTCTTTGCTTCATCCATCTTATCTAGATTGGTGGTTGTATATGTATATGTACGGGTCACATGTGGAGCAGGCTCTGAATGGGTGTTCCTTCTGCCTCTGTTTTAAACTTTGCCTCCCTATTCCCTGACAAGGGTATTCTTGTTCCCATTTTAAAGAAGGACTGAAGCATTCGCATTTTGGTCATCCTTGATTTTCATGTGTTCTGTGCATCTAGGGTAATTCGAGCATTTGGGCTAATATCCATATATCAATGAGTGCATACCATGTGGATTTTTCTGTGATTGGGTTACCTCACTCAGGATGATATTTTCCAGTTCCATCCATATGCCTATGAATTTCATAAAGTCATTGTTTTTGATAGCTGAGTAATATTCCATTGTGTAGATGTACCACATTTTCTGCATCCATTCCTCTGTTGAAGGGCATCTGGGTTCTTTCCAGCTTCTGGCTATTATAAATAAGGCTGCTATGAACATAGTGGAGCATGTGTCTTTGTTATATGTTGGGGCATCTTTTGGGTATATGCCCAAGAGAGGTATAGCGGGGTCCTCAGGTAGTTCAATGTCCAATTTTCTGAGGAATCTCCAGACTGACTTCCAGAATGGTTGTACCAGTCTGTAATCCCACCAACAATGGAGGAGTGTTTGTCTTTCTCCACATCCTCACCAGCATTTGCTGTCACCTGAGTTTTTGATCTTAGCCATTCTCACTGTTGTGAGGTGAAATCTCAGGGTTGTTTTGATTTGCATTTCCTTTATGACTAAAGATGTTGAACATTTCCTTAGGTGTTTCTCAGCCATTCGGCATTCCTCAACTGTGAATTCTTTGTTTAGCTCTGAACTCCATTTTTTAATAGGGTTATTTGTCTCCCTGCAGTCTAACTTCTGTGTTCTTTGTATATTTTGGATATAAGCCCTCTATCAGTTGTAGGATTGGTAAAGATCTTTTCTCAATCTGTTGGTTGCCATTTTGTCCTAACAACAGTGTCCTTTGCCTTACAGAAGCTTTGCAGTTTTATGAGATCCCATTTGTCGATTCTTGATCTTAGAGCACAAGCCATTGGTGTTTTGTTCAGGAAGTTTTCTCCAGTGCCCATGTGTTTGACATGCTTCCCCACTTTTTCTTCTATTAGTTTGAGTGTATCTGGTTTGATATGGAGGTCCTTGATCCACTTGGACTTAAGCTTTGTACAGGGTGATAAGCATGAATCGATCTGCATTCTTCTACATGCTGACCTCCAGTTGAACCAGCACCATTTGCTGAAAATGCTCTCTTTTTTCCATTGGATGGTTTTGGCTCCTTTGTCAAAAATGAAGTGACCATAGGTGTGTAGGTTCATTTTGGGTTTTCATTTCTATTCCACTGGTCTATCTGTCTGTACCAATAGCATACAGTTTTCATCACTATTGCTCTGTAATACTGCTTCAGTTCAGGGATAGTGATTCCCCCAGAAGTCCTTTTATTGTTGAGGATAGTTTTAGCTATCCTGGGTTTTTTGTTATTCCAGATGAATTTGCAAATTGTTCTGTCTAACTCTTTGAAGAATTGGATTGGTATTTTGATGGGAATTGCATTAAATCTGTAGATCGCTTTTGGTAAAATTTTTCCTATATTAATCTTGCCAATCCATGAGCATGGGAGATCTTTCCATCTTCTGAGATCTTCTTCAATTTCTTTCTTCAGAGGCTTCTTATCATACAGATCTTTCACTTGCTTGGTTAAAGTCACACCGAGGTATTGTATATTATTTGAGACTATTTTTTTTTTGGTTCTTTTTTTCGGACTATTATGAAGGGTGTCGTTTCCCTAATTTCTTTCTCGGCTTGTTTCTCTTTTGTGTAGAGGAAGGCTACTGATGTATTTGAGTTAATTTTATACCCAGCCACATTGCTGAAGGTGTTTATCAGGTTTAGTAGTTCTCTGGTGGAACTTTTCGGATCACTTAATTATACTATCATATCATTTGCAAATAATGATATTCTGACTTCTTCTTTTCCAATCTATATCCCTTTGATCTCCTTTTTTTGTCTGATTGCTCTGGCTAGAACTTCAAGAACTATATTGAAAAAGTAGGGAGAGAGTGGGCAGCCTTGTCTAGTCCCTGATTTTAGTGGGATTGCTTCAAGTTTCTCTCCATTTAGTTTAATGTTAGCTACTGGTTTGCTGTATATGGCTTTTACTATGTTTAGGTATGGCCATTGAATTCCTATTCTTTTCAGAACTTTTATCATGAGGGGGTGTTGAATTTTGTCAAATGCTTTCTCAGCATCTAATGAAATGATCATGTGGTTTTTATATTTCAGTTTGCTTATATAGTGGATTACATTGATGGTTTTCCATATATTAAACCATCCCTGCATGCCTGGGATGAAGCTTACTTGATCATGATAGATGATTGGTTTGATATGTTCTTGGATTTGGTTTGCCAGAATTTTATTGAGTACTTTTGCGTTGATGTTCATAAGGGAAATAGGTCTGAAGTTCTCTTTCTTTGTTGGGTCTTTGTGTGGTTTAGGTATAAGAGTAAGTAGCTTCATAGAAGGAAATTGGGTAGGGCTCCATCTGTTTTAATTTTGTGGAATAGTTTGGATAGTTTTGGTATGAGGTCTTCTATGAAGGGCTGATAGAATTCTGCACTGAACCCATCTGGACCTAGGCTCTTTTTGGTTGGGAGACCTTTAATGACTGCTTCTATTTCTTTAGGAGTTTTGGGGTTGTTTAAATGGTTTAACTTTTCCTGATTTAACTTCGGTACCTGGTATCTGTCTAGGAAATTGTCCATTTCCTGAAGATTTTCAAGTTTTGTTGAATATAGGCTTTTGTAGTAGGATCTGATGAGTTTTTGAATTTCCTCTGATTCTGTAGTTATGTCTCCCTTTTCATTTCTGATTTTGTTAATTTGGACACATTCTCTGTGTCCTCTCGTTAGTCTGGCTAAGGGTTTATCTATCTTGTTGATTTTCTCAAAGAACCAACTTTTGGTTCTGTTGATTCTTTCTATGGTCCTTTTTGTTTCTACTTGGTTGATTTCAGCTCTGAGTTTGATTATTTCCTGCCTTCTACTCCTCCTGGCTATATTTGCTTCTTTTTGTTCTAGACCTTTTAGGTGTGCTGTCAAGCTGCTGACATACGCTCTCTCCTGTTTCTTTCTGCAGGCACTCAGAGCTTTGAGTTTTCCTCTTAGCACAGCTTTCATTGTGTCCCATAAGTTTGGGTACGTTGTTTCTTCATTTTCCTTAAATTCTAAGAAGTCTTTAATTTCTTTCTTTATTTCTTCCTTGACCAGGTTATCATTAAGTAGAGCATTGTTCAATTTCCATGTATATGTGGGCATTCTTCCCTTATTGTTGGTGTAATAGGAAGCATGGGATTATTTCTATCTTTTTGTACCTGTTGAGGCCTGTTTTTTGACCAATTATATGGTCAATTTTGGAGAAAGTACCATGAGGAGCTGAGAAGAATGTATATCCTTTTGTTTTAGGATAGAATGTTCTATAAATATCTGTTAAGTCCATTTGGTTCATAACTTCTCTTAGTCTGTCTATGTCTCTGCTTAATTCTTGTTTCCATGATCTGTCCATTGATGAGAGTGGGGTGTTGAAATCTCCTACTATTATTGTGTGAGGTGCAACGTGTGCTTTGAGCTTTAGTAAGGATTCTTTTATGTATGTAGGTGTCCTTGTATTTGGAGCATAGGTATTAACATTGAGAGTTCATCTTGGTAGATTTTTTCTTTGATGAATATGACATGTCCTTCCTTATCTTTTTTGATGACTTTTAGTTGAAAATCTATTTTATTCGATATTAGAATGGCTTAGCACTCCAGCTTGCTTCTTCAGACCATTTGCTTGGAAAGTTGTTTTCTATCCTTTCACTCTGAGGTAGTGTCTGTCTTTCTCTTTGAGGTGTGTTTCCTGTAGGCAGCAGAATCCAGGGTCCTTATTGCGTATCGAGTTTGTTAATCTATGTATTTCTATAGGGGAGTTGAGTCCAGTGATGTTGAGAGATATTAAGGTATAGTGATTGTTGCTTCCTGTTATATTCGTATTCAGATGTGAGATTATGTTTGTGTGCTTTTCTTCTCTTTGTTTTGTTGCCAAGATGATTAGTTTCTTGCTTTTTCTAGGGCGTAGCTTGCCTCCTTATGTTGGACTTTACCATTTATTATCCTTTGTAGCACTGGATTTGTAGAAGGATATTGTATAAATTTGGTTTTGTCATGGAATATCTTGGTTTCTCCATCTATGTGAATTAAGAGTTTTGCAGGATACAGTAACCTGGGCTGGCATTTGTGTTCTCTTAGGGTCTGTATGACATCTGTCCAGGATCTTCTGGCTTTCATAGTCTCTGGTGAGAAGTCTGGTGTGATTCTGATAGGTCTCCCTTTGTATGTTACTTGACCTTTTTCCCCTTACTGCTTTTAGTATTCTTTCTTTGTTTTGTGAATTTGGTGTTTTGACTATTACGTGACGGGAGGATTTTCTTTTCTGGTCCAATCTATTTGGAGTTCTGTAGGCTTCTTGTATGTTTATGGGCATCTCTTTCTTTAGGTTAGGGAAGTTTTTGCTTTTGTTGAAGATATTTACTGGTCCTTTGAGCTGGGAGTCTTTACTCTCTTCTCTACCTATTATCCTTAGGTTTTATCTTCTCATTGAGTCCTGGATTTCCTGTATGTTTTGGACCAGTAGATTTTTCCGTTTTACATTATCTTTGACAGATGTGTGGATGATTTCTATGGAATCTTCTGCTCCTTAGATTCTCTCTTCTATCTCTTTTATTCTGTTGGTGATGCTTGTATCTATGACTCCTTGTCTCTTCCTTTTGTTTTCTATATCCAGGGTTGTCACCCTTTGTGCTTTCTTTATTGCTTCTATTTCCACTTTCAATTCCTTCACCTGTTTGATCGTGTTTTCCTCGAATTCTTTCAGGGAGTTTTGTGATTCCTCTCTATAGGCTTCTATTTGTTTATTTATGTTTTCCTGTGTTTCTCTAAGGGAGTTCTTCATGTCTTTCTTGAAGTCCTCCATCATCATGGTCAAATGTGATTTTAAATCTAGATCTTGCTTTTCTGGTGTGTTTAGATATTCACTGTTTTCTTTGGTGGAAGAATTGGGCTCCAATGATGCCATGTAGTCTTGGTTTCTGTTGCTTGGGTTCCTGTGCTTGCCTTTAGCCATCAGGTTGTCTCTGGTGTTACCTTGTTCTGCTATTTCTGACAGTGGCTAGACTGTCCTATAAGCCTGTGTGTCAGCAGTGCTGTAGACCTGTTTTCCTGTTTTCTTTCAGCCAATTATGGGAACAAAGTGTTCTGCTTTCGGGCATGTAGTCTTTCCTGTCTACTGGTCTTCAGCTGTTCCTGTGGGCTTGTGTCCTGAGTCCACCAGGCAGGTCGCTTGGAGCAGAAAAGTTGGTCTTACCTGTGGTCCCACGGCTGAAGTTGCTCCTGCGGGGCTGCTTTCGAGCTCTCCATGAGGGCGGCAACCAGGAGGGCCTGGGCAACCTTTTCCTGGGGGCCCCCTGCACCCGGGTCCCAGATGGTGTTAGGTGTTTTCCTCTTAAGTCAGAAATGTGGGCAGAGTATAGTCTCTTCTGGCTTCCTAGGCGTGTCTGCCCCTCTGAAAGTTTAGCTCTCCCTCCCAAGGGGATTTGGGTGCAGGGAGCTTTTGACTGGGTCCCTTCAGGTCCGGCTGGTTTCTGGACCACAGGGAACCTGCTGCTTGAGTGCCCCTATCTTCCGGTTCCAAGAGGCCCTATACATTTTCCTCTTGGGCCAGGGATGTGGGCAGGGGTGGGCAGTATTGGTGGTCTCTCTCAATCTGCAGTCTCACGAGTGCCCACCTGTCTGGGCAGTGAGGTCTCTCTTTCACGCGGTTTAGTAGTAAGGAACTGGAGTGTCTTTTCTTATACAAACCAAAGTATCTAACTTTTAGAGCCTCCTTTACTTTTTTTGCAAACTTCCCTGCCCTGACCCTATTACTTTAGGCTTTGCTCCATTAACTTGTTCTGTAGTCAAATGGTACCCATTGGCTAACATGCTAGTATGTGTTGTTTTCTAAGTGATACTTGTATTTTCCAGACAGAGTAAGTAAAGTAACTATCAGAGAATTCACCTTACATGCCAGGCAACCAGACAGAAAATATGCACAAATTCTTTAACTCAATAATAGAAGAATTTTCTTCTCCTTTTTCCTCCCCACCCACCCCTTTCCCTCTCCTAGAACATCTCATCTGGGTCTGCTGGATCATAGCTGTATTCCCAGGCAGAAGGATTAAGAGTGTGAGGCCAGTCTGGGCTTCATTGACCCTCCATCTCACCACCACTACCACCACCACCACTACTACCACTACTAGCACCACCACCACAACAACCACCACTCACCACCACCACCACCACCACCACCACCACCACCACCACCACCACCACCACCACTATCACCACCACCACCAGAGCAAAAAAAAAAAAAAAAAAAAAAAAGGGAGAACTTTGTGAGCAACACAACACCATGTTTCTGGTGCTCAATATTTCTTTCTGAAAAGGTGCCAAGATACTCCCTTCAACCAAATAGTAGTACATTGAGGTCCAATCACTAACGAATGAGAAGTGTGGGAAGGGTCCCTTTCCACCCTGGATTCTGTGGCTGCTGGTGTGGTCCTTGAAGGATTTCTATAGCTTTTTTTTTTTTTTTTTTTGTCAAAAAAAAAATCCCTTATGGCAAGTGGTGTAGGTCCTGCAAGAGCTCAGCTGAACAAGACTTGGAGGGAATTTGGATGGTATGCCCAGGCAACAGAGCTGATAAGTAATGGGGCTGGATAGAACTAGGAAGGGAAAGGTTTGGAGCTGATAGGATCTTTACTATATTCTGTCTTAGCATTCATTTGTGTATATAGCTCTTGCTCTTCCCCACAAGCTTCCAAATCCTATGAAATCAGAATCAGCTGAATTGGAGTGCTAGTTGTTGAAAACAAGATTTCTTGGTTGCCTTCGATGCTCTGCCAGTCTGAGTTTTGGTTTACAGACCTCAATCAGCCCTCTCATCTCAATTTCTCTTCTATAGAGGCCACATTTAACATAGGAAGAGTGCAGAATGAGTATTTTGGGGAAAAATACCAAAACATTATGTGGCATCAAACAGACCCCACCTTCAGGTGCTCAGGATCTGTTCTGGCACCTGATGGGAGCAGGAAGCACTTTGAACAGTGTACATGTTATTGTGGAGGTGGTGATGGAGCATGGAGTTCTAGAAGAATTCAAAGAGAATATATTACCTGATTCCTTTCTCTGTGATCTCAGGCTCCATTAAGTACCACAGTTGTGATAAAATAACATTTTGATGTTTAAATATCAACAAAGATGTTTAACTTTGTGTTTGCTTTATACACTCCCAGATACATGAGACTGAAAGAAGTTTCATGCTATAGAGTTAGAATACACTACACTACACACACACACACACACACACACACACACACACACACACACAGAGAGAGAGAGAGATCTATCATCTATCTATCATCTATCTATCATTCTATCTATCATTCTATCATTCTATTATCCTTCTATCTATCCTTCTATCTATCTATCTATCTATCTATCTATCTATCTATCTATCTATCTATCTATCATACCAGAGTTGCCACTTTATGAAATTCATTGTATGAAGGATTCAAAGAGCATCTCCTATCTTTTAAGAGATTCCTTTAACCTCTGTGCTACAATTGTATCACTAATAAAGCAAAATTTAATAATGGTATCTACTGGTTGGTTGAAATACTTAGAGAAGATATATATGCATGTAGTTTACTTTACAGCCATTCAATGAAAATTAGGGAAGTCCAGGACACTATGGCAGTCCTTGGAAAGCAAGCTTATGTCACATGTGGGCATAGGAAGGAATCTTGGAAGCATATATCTACTGTGAATGCTAACATTTAAGTGACTTTCTCAAAATTAATACGTTAAACTCACACCTGATGCTGGGAGTGTTAAGAATTGGAGCCGTTAGAAAGTGATTGAGTCACTGGATCACCACCTTTGTGAATGGAGTTAGTGCTTTTATAAGAAAAGCTGCCACATTCTGCTTTTTTTCCTCTCACCAACTGAGAACACAGTTAAAAGCACCATGTTTGAAACAGACACACACCACACCAAAGATCTTGTGTGTTGATCTGGGACTTCTCAGTGTCCATAATTATGGGCAATAAGTTGCTATTTCTCATGAATTACCCAGTGTAAGATATTTTGTTACAGTGGCTAGAACAGATGAAGGCAGTGAGTCCTATAAGGAGAGAGAGAGTGGGGAGAGAGGGAGAGGGAGACAGGGAAAGTCGTTCAAATATTGGCAGTGCTAGATGTAAAACAAGATTAAATGAATTGTACTATGTGCAAAGACCAACAAATCTAGTGCACCGAATTGTCCTGGCATTTGTTAGCTTAAAACATTCTAGGGTTAAGCCAACCAATAGCAACAGTAGCTCGGCATCTATCATAATGTCCATTACAACTTCAACTGTAGGTCATCCATCATGGTGCCCACTGAAACTTCAATGACAGAGTCTTCTCTCTCATCCCATGACTGAAGATGACAGTAAAAATAGTCAGATGAAAAATATGAAGAAAATAGGATGGTGGGGAACATTTAATCTTTCAATATCTTACCTAATTACATTTTTCACCTTGTCAAATCTTGTGGCAAGATTTCTTTCTTTTTTAACTATTTATCATTTAAGCTCCAACCCTATGGTTTATTTATCCAATTGATGAGGTGAAGGATACATTTACATAACTGCTTCATACCAAGTAAGACCATTATACAATTGGACGCCACCAAGCTCCATTCCTTTCACCAGTGTTTTTTGTTTCTTAAAGGGTGACTAGAGGATTTTATCCAGATTCATAAAAGCATGAAAACAAGAGTTCAAAAATGTTCCTCTTTGGATGGCCTTGTCTGGCATCAATGTGAGGAGAGGTCCTTGGTCCTGTCAAGGCTTGATACCCCAGTGTAGGGGAATGTCGGGGTTGGGAGGTGGGAGGAAGTGGGTGGGTGGGTGAGGGAGCTCCCTCATAGAAGCAGGGGAGGGGGCATGGAATAGCGGGTTTCTGGAGGGGAAACCAGGAAAGGGGATAACATTTAAAATATAAAATATCCAGTAAAAGAAAAAAAGGGCAAATAATTCCAAAACAGTCCCTCTTTTATGCAATAAATGAATGAATGAGTAAATTAGTTCTTTTATGGAGTGAGTGATTCTTTTCATAAATGGAAAATAAATTCTTCACAGGTCAAATAAATAAATAAATCAAAATGGTTCATCATAAAAATTTCATATTTTGGTCTTTGTAAAGGTTCGGTTATTTATTTTGTAACCTTAGTTTTGTTTATTTTTGTGTGCTTTGTGCCAGCAGTGGTAAAAAGAGAGCATCAGACAGGCTGAACCTGAAGATATAGATGGTTGTGAGCCACTATAGGGGTCATCTGGAAGTACAGCAGGTACTCTTAACCTCTGTGCCCTCTCTCAGGTTTGGTTATTTCTAAAACAGCTTTACTTTCATTGTCTGGGGTGTCCTAATCCAACCCCAACGTCCTAGATAATAGCTGGAATTTGAGGCCAGATGAGTGAAAATTTCCATTGAAGTTAGAGGAGTAAGAGATCTTACTCATCTACCTAATAACCATGACCACCTGACCTGGGTTCTTTCTCCCTACTCTACTGATCAAAACAATGCCCTCACATCATTCTTCCCTTCTATTATTTTATAGGATCCCACAAAATATTGCTGCACACTATGGTGGTTTTTGACTTGACGTAAATCTAGATATTTTTAGAAGATGAATCTCACTTGATTTCCTGTAGGCAAGTCTGTAAAACATTTTCCTGATTAATGATTGATGAAGGAGAGAACTATTTTGCTATTTGGCAAATATGTATGTATGTATGTATATGTATATATATATATATATATATGTGTGTGTGTGTGTGTGTGCGTGCGTGTGCGTGTGTGTGTGTGTATGCTTTATCTTATCTTGATCATATCCACCCAAATTAGCCCTCCTACACTTCCCTTGAGTACCCCCAAAATGTTCCTCTCCACTAACATGTCTTTTCTTTTTTAAAGTCATTGAGTCAAATTAGTGCTGCTGATAGGCATATTTACAACCCCATGAATAGCCACATCCCTAAAGAAAAAGGACTGCTCTCCTCCAGCACCAATCAATTACCAATAACTCCTCTGCTAGGGGCAGAGGCTCGTGAATCCTTTATCCATGCTGGGACTTTTGACTAGCTTGATCTTGTCCAAGTCTTATGCAGCTAGCCATAGCTACAGTGAGCTCATTGGTACAACAGCCATCTCTTATCCAGAAGACAGCATCCTATAGCACTCTTCTCACCCCCTAGCTTTTATGTTCTTTCTGTCTCCTCTGACACAATATTTTCTAAGCTTTGCAGATACACTATTCAGGGCTGAAGTTCAACAGTCACTTACTCTTAGAACTTTGACCAGATTTGACTCTCTTCAATGACTGTTCCCTACTACAAAGAGAAGCTTCTCTGACCGAGGTTAAGAACATTACACATATATCAGTAAAAACGTAAATATTTAGAAGGCAGCTTGGCATATCTGTTCAGCAAAACAGCATGTAGAGGCTTTCTCTCCATATTGCTAGCAGGTTGAGTGCACTTTAGAGAAGCATACACACAAAGTAGGTGATAACATAGAAAAGGACATGCAAGGAAGGAAAGTTGAACAGTCTAGAGAGGACTCTGAGAGGGACTCAGGGTAGGATGGACTCTGAGGGAGACTCAGGGTTTAGCTGACTCCATGAACTGCAAATGGCCAACAGAGATGGTGTAGTAGGAGGAAGAATTTAGGAGGCCTAGCCTTATGAAGGGACAGAGGTAGGCGCCACATCAGAACTCACAGAGCCTGTATCAGTTTATTGTCCTGTCAAAAGTATATCAGATTCTTCTTTATCCTCTTCTTTGAAAATACTTGTTGGTGGTTTTCTTGATGACAGCCATTCTGATTTGGAAGGTAAGAATTCAAGATGAAATCTCAAATAAGTTTTAACTTGCATTTCTTAGATGGCTAAGGAGGTCAAGCACTTTTTCAAATATCAAATTACTATTTTTTAAATGGACAAGTTTCTTCTATGTCTCGATGGATTTGAGATCCTTGGGGGTTTCCCTGATATGCACTAGTTAAATGGGATCCATTTAGTGGTTGATTTAGAGGTGAGTGAAGCCAAGTGTAGACATGAGTAACCTGATGACAAGGGATTGTTCTCTAGTCCTAGAGCTCATTGGGTAGCACGGGAATGGATTGGTACACTAAGTGCCTATGGAAATTGGCACCTGATGGCTGGGAGAACAGGCATGTGGGCTGGGTAATTATAAATGCCTTTCCTTTCATAGGTATGGACCTTAAAATAATTCCATCTCTCAGATTTATATTTCATAACCATGGGTACCCGACATTCTAATCCTTTCAGAAGGCAGTGGGGGCTGAAATATTGAGTCTAGAGTTTCACCCTTACTGGAAGGAAAAGATCCACTGACCTCCTTGCTCTGAGCATCATGAGGAGGTCACAGAAGCCAGGAATGAGCCATGTTGTCCATGCTCAAGATTAGGGAAGGGAGCAGAATAGTGTTCTTTATCTTGTGATGGTTGCTACAGAAAGGACCTCACTGTGGCTAACACAATTGCCTTTCTCTGCCAGAATAAATGAGTGGTAACTAGAGCTGAAGAATTCCTTCTCACCATTTAGCATCTTTTACCTGCTGCCCTGCAACGTCAGACAAGCAAGATATGCAATTTTATTCAGTTCTTATCACACAGCAGCCTTGCCTCGTCTTAAAAAATAATTTTAAAAAGAACTTAAAAATGCTTAGATATTTTGGGAGTGGACATGAAGTTAACTCAGACTGAATTTCCATATTTTATGGGCACCATGAGAATATGCCTTTCTGCATGGTGGAAGCTTTTGAAATATCCAATAAATTCAGAGTATAGGAAGCAGGGGGAGTAGAGAGCAAGGGGAAGCTGGAGCCCTGATCCTGTCGGCATTGTTTGTGGTCTAATAAAGAGTTGTGAGCTGACACAGAGTCATCTCAAAGAGGAATGAAGCACATAGGGCTTAAAAGACCTCACTGCAAGCTCTCAGATGAATATGCATTTTCTGCAGCCAGATTAAAGATTCCTTTTGTCCTTGACACAGCACAAAATTCAATCTGTGCTCCTTACCTTACAGACAACAGCCTAGCAGGGGTCATGCTAAGATGTTATAATGGGACAGGCAACAGATCCACAAGCAGAACAAACATTTGAGAAATTGACTTTTTCAAAACCTCTTCTCTTCCTCCACTTTCTTCCCCAGCCCATCATGCAATTCCAGTTCAATGAGAGGCTGCATTTAATATTTTGAAAATAGTATTTGAGCAGATGGGCAAGCAAGCAGGAGGGAGGTGCCCATTGCTGGCTTCCATGATCTTTTAGCCATGCCTTCTTTTTTGATAAAGCAACTCAAGCTGTTATTGTTCTTTAAAAGGAAAAACAGAAAAATCCAAACAATACCATCTTTGTTCCTTGATTTACACTGGTTTTCTTTGAAATCTTTCTAAATTGAGGTCTTCCTCTCTGAGACAAGTAGTTTGATTTGTACCTGATCACTAAGGTTTGGATGTGATGGAGAAAAGCCAAGGTTGTTTATCCAGGGAGGAAGGGGCAGTACCATCTTCTGGCCCTCAGGGGAATGATGCCCGGATCCATGAAGCCGACTGGATACTTTCCTTACTGAGCTACAAATATCTTTCCAGATGAATACACTCCTAACCTGATTTCTGATTTACTGTGAACAGGGCTCTGAGGGCTGCCTAACTAGAGGGTGGCAGTTTAGGGTGGAAAGTCTGTTGCAGGGAGAAAAGCTACAGTGGATACTTACCAGTGGAGATATTGGGATCGGATGTTTTCTGTTTTATTGGAAGACAAAGGCAAGGCATGCTGGATGATCTCATAAGAGACGGAATAGCTCGCTTTCCCATAGCATGTATGCCTAATTCCTCTTATAGGAAATTATTTATTGAACAAGGCTCAGCACATTATGGCCCATGGGCTAGAACCTTCCCACTTTCTATGTTGGAAATACATTTTACTAGAACACAGCCACATTAATTAACTTACATATTGCCTGTTGCTGCTTTTATATGATAACAGGAAAGCTAAGTAGTTGTGGTAGAGATTATCGTATCCCAAAATATTAAATGTTCTTTTTCCTGGCCCTCTATAGAATTGTCAATGTTATCAAACATTTTTCAAATACATTATTAATCTTAAATATGTTTTTAATTGAAATAGAATTATATCAATTTGTCCCCTCCCTTTTTCCCTTGAATGCCCTCCCTCCCATTTTCCTAACCCACTTTTAAGCTGATAGCTCTCATTCTTTGGTTATTAATGTTACATACACACATTATATGTGTATATGTGTATATATGCATATGCATAAATACAACTGGCTGAGTCAGGTTTTGTTGTTTGTGTGTATATGGTTTTAAAAGGAGGAGCGACAAGAGATAAGTAAGACAAGGTTGTTTGGTAAAGCCTCGGGGAATCATATCATTTTATATTTATCTAAATTTCTGCAAATAAATATCTATGTATTATCATCTATCTATCTATATATGGAAACTATACCTCTTGGGTTGACAGTGCTCTCCACAAGAACCATAGACTAATAGAAGCCCCCAGTGTCAGGCACAAGAAAACTTCATTAAAATGATGGATCAGGGCAGTCCAAGTGATTCTCGTAACAGTACAGACCATTGTTGATGTAGCCTTTACTTGCTTCTCAGGGGTTGAGGGATGGCTTCTATTGTGAAAGACACTACATACACATGTGCATATGTTCCCTAAAGTACTATGTGTTAAATGCTGGGTCCTTAGCTCAGTGCTCTTGTGATGTTGTAGCCTCCTGGAAAAGAGGGACTAACGGAAAGTCCTCAGGTCACTGAAGTATGACCCCAAGGTAGATTGTAAGAACCTTTGATGACTTGCTTCCTGGTCATGAAGTATATGGTTTTGCTTTGTAACATGGTCTCTCTGAACTGCCTAAGCAAAGGCCTAATGCAACAGAGCTAATCAGCCTTAAACTGGAAGATCTGAAATGATCTAAAACCTTTTCTCCTTACAAGTTAGTTATTCTGGGCATTTTGTTACAGTGACAAAAACTGGTTAACACAGTGACCTCTGCAGCAGTTGTCATTTGGATATGTGTCTGCTCTGATTCTAAATGGCATCTGAGTGGTCTGTTTCTTTGATTTCTTACCTGTTTTCCTAGTTTAGAACACTTCACTACAACTCTAACAGCCTCCTAGATTGAGTTTACTTGGTTGAAGTTTGTGTCTAAACTAATGTGTCCTTTAAATCCAGTGAATTTGGTGCAATTCAAATCTGACCAGCACATTTCTCAGTGTTAAGCCCTTTGGTCTGGATGAACTATGAATTTAATTCTTGGAGATCCACCTCTCACACACCTCCCTAGCTCTGATTGTAGTTTCTTACCCATGTTTGGTGAGTTTTCAGTCATCAAACTTGCGGCTTCAAATATTTTGTCCATGCAGTCTTTTCACTGTTGAGTCTGACACTTCTAGTTCTGTGAGCATGTGATTGCCCAAAAACCATTCTTCCACTTAAAAGATGGGTTCCTCCCTCCATGAAGCCCTTTAGTGTGGGACAGGTGCACTTCCCCCCATGGACTGCCTGGGAATTGTCATTGCTGGTGTGTGCTTTCTCATGAGCGACAGAGGCTCAATGAAGATCTGGCTTCTTCGATCATAGGGCTCAGGGTGTAGACTCTATATTAGTGCCTGTTGATTTCAATAATGCATGGATAGTACATGCCTAGTGTGGCTCTAGAGATACAGCTTAGATGTAGTTGATACAGTCAACACATGCCACAATCACTAAAAGCCGAACCACAGAAACCTGAGACCTCTGAGCTCAACAAATTTCACACATATCAACTGGACATTTTTCATATCTAAGCTGACTTCTATCATAAATGTTGAAATTATGTACATAATAATTCTTTAAAACAGGAAGTATTTATTTAAAGGAGCATAATTCATAATAGTCCCAAAGCAAACATGAAACATCCAGTTATGCATTGATGGTTTTGTACAGTGCTGCATGTTTACTGAAAAGGGCACTGTGAAGCATTAACAAAACTATTCACCTACAGACTAAATGCAAACATGGATAAGGACAACAATGAGTGCTAACTGAACAACTGGAAATTTCCAGTGACTAAACACATACATATGCATAGATGTAGACATATGTATGGTGACAACACTCTGAAAATAAGAGGAGAAATAGCAAGAAATCTGAGATATGGGGTGATAGATGACTTTGCAAAATCGATCCTATTGTCATCATGTCCTCTTTTCTAATACAATATTTTGAAATATTTGAAAACCTGTTTGATATTTAAATGTTAGGATACTTTTGTCTAGCTGGTAGAATTAAGAAATCATTTAAAACAGAGACAGGAGGAACACCCATTCAGAGCCTGCCCCACATGTGGCCCATACATATACGCCACCCAATTAGACAAGATGGATGAAGCAAAGAAGTGCAGGCTGACAGCAGCCGGATGTAGATCTCTCCTGAGAGACACAGCCAGAAAACAGCAAATATAGAGGCGAATGCCAGCAGCAAACCACTGAACTGAGAATAGGACCCCCGTTGAAGGAATCAGAGAAAGAACTGGAAGAGCTTGAAGGGGCTCGAGACCCCTTATGAACAACAATGCCAAGCAACTAGAGCTTCCAGGGACTAAGCCACTACCTAAAGACTATACATGGACTGACCCTGGACTCTGACCTCATAGATAGCAATGAATATCCTAGTAAGATCACCAGTGGAAGGGGAAGGCCTTGGTCCTGCTAAGACTGAACCCCCAGTGAACTTGATTGTTGGGGGGAGGGCGGCAATGGGGAGAGGGTGGAGAGGGGAACACCCATAAAGAAGGGGATGGGGAGGGATTAGGGGGATGTTTGCCCGGAAACCGGGAAAGGGAATAACATTCAAAATGTAAATAAGAAATACTCAAGTTAATAAAAAAAAAAAAGAAGAAGAAGAAAAAGAAAAGAAATCATTTAAAAGACTGGAGAGGTGGCTTAACAGTTAAGAGCACTGACTGCTCTTCTAGAGGTCCTGAGTTCAATTCCCAGCAATCACATGCTGGCTCACAACCATCAGGTTAATGAGATTCGATGCCCTCTTCTGGTGTGCTTGACTGAAGAAAGCAACAGTGTACTCACAAAAAAATAAATAAAGTTAAAAAAAAAATTCTCACTATACCTGAACTCAAGCAGTATTACAGAGCAATAGTGATAAAAACTGCATGGTATTGGTACAGAGACAGACATATAGACCAGTGGAATAGAATTGAAGACCCAGAAATGAACACACACCCCTACGGTCACTTCATTTTTGACAAAAGAGCCAAAACCATCCAATGGAAAAAAGATAGCATTTTCAGCAAATGGTTCTGGTTCAACTGGAGGTCTGTATGTAGAAGAATGCAGATCGATCCATGCTTATCACCCTGTACAAAGCTTAAGTCCAAGTTGATCAAGGACCTCCATATCAAACCAGATACACTCAAACTAATAGAAGAAAAAGTGGGGAAACATCGCAAACACATGGGCACTGGAGAAAATTTCCTGAACAAAACACCAATGACTTATGCTCTAAGATCAAGAATCGACAAATGGGATCTCATAAAACTGCAAAGCTTCTGTAAGGCAAAGGACACTGTTGTTAGGACAAAATGGGAACCAACAGATTGGGAAAATATCTTTACCAATCCTAAAACTGATAGAGGGCTTATATCCAAAATATACAAAGAACACAGAAGTTAGACTGCAGGGAGACAAATAACCCTATTGAAAAATGGAGTTCAGAGCTAAACAAAGAATCCACAGCTGAGGAATGCCGAATGGCTGAGAAACACCTAAAGAAATGTTCAACATCTTTAGTTATAAGGGAAATGCAAATCAAAACAACCCTGAGGTTTCACCTTACACTAGTGAGAATGGCTAAGATCAAAAAGTCAGGTGACAGCAAATGCTGGCGAGGATGTGGAGAAAGACAAACACTCCTCCATTGTTGGTGGGATTACAGACTGGTACAACCGTTCTGGAAGTCAGTCTGGAGGTTCCTCAGAAAATTGGACATTGAACTACTTGAGGACCCCGCTATACCTCTCTTGGGCATATACCCAAATGATTCCCCAATATATAACAAAGACACATGCTCCACTATGTTCATAGCAGCCTTATTTATAATAGCCAGAAGCTGGAAAGAACCCAGATGCCCTTCAACAGAGGAATGGATGCAGAAAATGTGGTACATCTACACAATGGAATATTACTCAGCTATCAAAAACAATGACTTTATGAAATTCATAGGCAAATGGATGGAACTGGAAAATATCATCCTGAGTGAGGTAACCCAATCACAGAAAAACACACATGGTATGTACTCATTGATAAGTGGCTATTAGCCCAAATGCTTGAATTACCCTAGATGCACAGAACACATGAAACTCAAGAAGGTTGACCAGAATTCGAATGCTTCACTCCTTCTTTAAAATGGAAGGGAATAGGGAGGCAAAGTTTAGAACAGAGGCTGAAGGAACGCCCATTCAGAGCCTGCTCCACATGTGGCCCATACATATACAGCCACCAAACTAGATAAGATGGATGAAGCAAAGAAGTGCAGGCTGACAGGAACCAGATGTAGATCTCTCCTGAGAGACACACCCAGAATACAGCAAATACATAGGCGAATGCCAGCAGCAAACCACTGAACTGAGCACGGGACCCCTGTTGAAGGAATCAGAGAAAGGACTGAAAGAAATTGAAGGGGCTTGAGACCCCATATGTACAACAATGCCAACCAACCAGAGCTTCCAGGGACTAACCCTGGGCTCCAACTGCATAGGTAGCAATGAATAGCCTAGTAAGAGCACCAGTGGAAAGGGAAGCCCTTGGTCCTGCAAAGACTGAACCCCCAGTGAACGTGATTGTTGCGGGGAGGGTGGTAATGGGGGGATATGGGAAGGGGAACACCCATATCGAATGGGAGGGGGAGGGCTTAGGTGGATGTTGGCCAGGAAACCTGGAAAGGGAATAACACTCAAAATGTAAATAAGAAATACTCAGGTTAATGAAAATGAAAAAAAAAAGATTTTGTTAAAAAAAAGAAATCATTTAAAGAAAGTTCTTAATAATGTTTGTTTTTTATCTTTTATTCACTACATATTTAACATTTACAATTTTTTAAATATATTTTTACTGATTTTAATTTTTATATGTATATGTATTTTTCCTGCCTGTATGTCTATGTATCACATGTGTTCAGTGCTCTCACAGGCCAGAACAGGACCTCAAAACCCTTGGAACTGGAGCTACAGATGGTTCTGAAGCATTATGTGTACTGGGATATAACCAGAGTTCTCTGGAAGAGCAGTCTGTACTCTCAACAGTAGAGTTGTCTTTCCAGCCTGACATAATTAATAAAAGCAACAAAGCAAATCCTTACTCCATTCCCTCTCCCACTTTAGGCAGATATACTTCCTTCTCCTTTGAGGGGAACCACCATCATGTGATTTATGCTCAAACTGGTTTAGTGGACGACATGATGTAGAGGGGTCATGTTTCAGGTGTCCTGACCTTTTGCACTTGCCATCATTTTGAGAAGAGTATGCTCAGGACATATTGTCTATCTATGAAAGATGAACGACATATAGACCTGACTAAGGTCTATATGGAGCTTGGGTCTAAAACCAACACACTTGACCAAAGCAGGTTGTTTGAGAAGAAATCACTGTTGTTTTAAGTCACTGGAAATTTGTAATGGTTGATGGCTATTGTGATAACTGGGTGTTAAAGGTGTATTTTTAATATCAACTTACTAAATAAGAAACTTCTTTTGTCCTGTCCTGGCTTCATTTTTTACCAAGTGGTGTACTATACATATGATTGGTCCATGATGCCAGTGGTTGGGCTGATTTTAGCCTATAGAGGAATGTTAACTTGAAGATCTTTTTCAGAACCCTGAAATAGCAGTGGGCTAAAACAGATGGCTAAAAGACACAAAAATACTACTGGTTTCTTTCTACCCACAGTATTGTGACCATGTTGGTAAAAATTGTAAATATTGATTACTTTCATACCTGATTTATTTCTACCTCAGCATGTTGCCCTCTGCCTTTAAAGACAACCTCTCTATGTAACCGTAGGGGACCTGGAACTCTCTATGTAGACCAGACCGGCTTCAAACACATAGAGATCTGCCTGTCTCTGCTTTCTGGGAGCTAACATGAAAGGCATACACTACTAAGCCAGAACTCATCAACCATTTTCCAGAGTCATATCTCAAAGATACTTATTGGTAGGGTGGGGAATCCAAATCTACCCTGACAATCGGCACTGTGCAGTCATTTAATCAGATTTTGCACACAGCAGATGAAGACCATGACAGCCCACATCAAACTATTAGGCTTCCAGGTTACTGCCAGCCTTGATGAAGTGCAAGCCTGCAACAGTCTTCTTGGTGTCTCCTCTTTTCTGCAGGGAACACTCCTGGAGAGTCCTGATAAGGTGCCCCTCCTAGGCTTCTGGAGAGAGATCAGGTATGGGAGGTATGAGGATAATAGGAAGGACACGGATCAGCCTTAAGCACCCCAATTCCTATGTCAGCCTCTGCCAATATCCTCACACTGGTTTGAATCTAACATACATGTACTGAACATTTTCATAGCCCTTAGCTCAGTGGAGCACATGGGCTTCCCTAAGATAGGAGCTATCACTGTGCAGAAGCTTCAGGTAAAGGACTCATTCAGATCATAGAGATGGAGTGATTCTGGTACTTTTACTTGAGTGACCTTGAGAATAACATGCAAGTTGTCTGTAAAATGAGGCAGTATTTTAAAAATGCCTACCATACAGTGTTATGCAAAGACTAAATAGAAAAATAAGCCAGTGTTTTCAAAGCTACTTTCCTTAGCAATTTGCTTTACATAAGCCTCAACAGAAAAGAAAGTCTTCAAAGTCTTGAATTTTAAGGTTTGGTTCATAAACAATACCAAGTCCAGGATGATTAGAACTACAGTTTATTTTACCACCTAAATGTAGATAATGCTAACAGTCTGCTTTCTAAACCCACACTCCAATTAATTTTCATTTGTACCTACATATTTGCATGTTCAGAATGGTTCATATAAATCATTTTGTATCATGGTTTATATCCCAACAAATTGCTACAAATATTTTCTTACCAATAAATATATCAATTAACAAATATAATTTTATAGAAGTTTTAATGTGTATTAAGGTCATATATATGTTTTAATATATGTTTTATACGAGTTTTTTAGTTGGATATTTTTTATTTACATTTCTAACGTTATCCTATTTCCTGGTTTCCTGTCCATAAACCCCCTTTCCCATCCCCTTGCTCCTTCTTCTGTGAGGGTGTTCTCCCATCCAACCACCCACCCCTTCCTGCCTCCTTGCCCTGACATTCCCCTACACTGGGGTGTCTAGCTCTGGCAGGACCAAGGGCTTCTTCTCCTATTGGTGCCCAACAAGGCCATCCTCTGCTTCCTATGCAGCTGAAGCCATGGGTCTAGCCATGTGTACTCTTTGGATAGTGGTTTATTCCCTGGGAGCTCTGGTTGGTTGGTATTGTTATTCTTATGGGGATGAAAGCCCCTTCAGCTTCTTCAATCCTTTCTTTAACTCCTCCAATGGGGACCCCATTCTCTATTCAATGGTTTGCTGCTAGCATTCACCTCTGTATTTGTCATGCTCTGGCAGAGCCTCTCAGGAGACAGCTATATCAGGCTCCTGTCAGCATACGCTTCTTGGTATCAGCAATATTTTTTGAGTTTGGTGTATATGGGCTGGATCCCCAGGTGGAACAGGCTCTGAATGGCTATTCCATCTGTCTCTGCACCAAATTTTGCCTCCATATTTCTTCCTATGAATATTTTTCCCCTTTTAAGAAGGACTGATGCATCCGCACTTTGGTCATCTTTCTTATTGAGCTTCATGTGGTCTGTGGATTGTATCTTGGGTAATTCAAGCTTTTGGGCTAATATCCACTTATCAGTGAATGCCTACCATGTGTGTGTTTTTGTGTTTGGGTTACCTCACGGAGGATTATATTTTCTAGTTCTATCCATTTGCCTATGAATTTCATGAAGTCATTGTTTTTAATAGTTGAGCAATACTCCATTGTATAGATATGTAAGTTTTAATATATATTAGTTTAACACACTACATATAATTTATGAATTTAATACATAAAAATTATATTAAAATTATATTGATTTTAATTATTTTCTACTTTTATTTTTGACTTATTCTTCCTCATCTGTGCATCTATAAATTACTTTGATGATTATTCATAATTCAAGTGCAAATATTGTTTTTTTCCTATAGGATATAAATCTTATTTATCATACTTTCCTCATTGGCTATGTAAGCCCCAGCTCATGATCTTCAAGCTAGTTTTAATCACTCTGCTTGTTTATCTCATTAATAGTTCAATACTTTTTCTATTGAATGTAAAAACAGCATTGCATAATATAAAGGTGAACAGGGTATTCATGCTGGTAATTTAAGATTTAAAATTTGTTAGAGTGCTTAATGGCAAATGAAAATCACCATGTCAAAGAGGACATTGCCAAAGAAAATGAAAAGAAGAGAACCTCAGAATTTAGAAACTATCTTAGTTACAGTTTCTATTCCTGTGGTAAAAAAGCAACTTGAAGGGCAAAGAACTTATTTCAGTTTGTAGTTTTGTATCACAGTCCATTACTAAAGGTAGTCAGGGCAGGAACTCTAGTAGGGCAGGAACTTAAAGGCACAAGTTGATGTAGAGGACATGGAAGAATGCTGCTTGCTGGCTTGCTTCCCACAGCCTGCTCAGCTTGCTTTCTAATAGCTCTAAGGCAGTTTTTTTTTCAACCTTGGGGTCCCCATCCCTTCAGGAGTCACATATGAGATAGTTACATTATGATTCATGAAAGTAGCAAGATTACAGTTATGAAGTATCATTGAAATAATTTTGTGGTTGGTAGTCACCACAACATGAGGAACTGCATTGCAGCATTAGGAAGGTTGAGATCTACTGCTAAGCAACATCAGCCAGGAGTAGCAGTAACCACAGTGAGTTAAGCCCTCCCACAACAATCATCAATCAAGAAAAAGAGTTATAGATTTGCCTACAGAACAATACAATGGGGCATTTCTCAGTTAAGTTTTCTTCTCTCAATATCGCTCTAACATGTAGTAAACTGACTCAAAACTAATGAGGACAAATGACTACTTTCAACTTAAACACACTTTCTTTCAATTAGAACCTTTCCATTTCAACTTATCCCCAAGAGGATATGTTACTATTAGCATCACAATATAAAATATCCCAACCATCAAAAATAACAGTCTTAAAATGTTGAAAGTTGAAGAGTGCTGTCACTCCTAAGCTCACAGGTGAGACCACCACTTTTGCTCCAATAACTGGCCAAAGAGGGACCACCAGGAATGCACGGGGCACAGGAACTGCAGAGCAGATGGGGACAGAATACTTCTAGACTCCATCTGTGCCCCATAGTTAAGGCTGTCCCATAGCCCTCCATATCCAAATCCTTCCCAGAGAGAACTGGTCTCCCAAGAGTATTCACACATTTAAGATCACAGCTCTCTGAACCCCATTACCATCCAGAGAGCTGGTCTCCCTGGAGTGCTGACACATCTAAGAGCACAGGCTCACAGACCCACAGGAGAGATAAGCTCCAGTCAGAGAAAGCAAGATCAACTAACATCAGCGATAACCCGATGTTGAGGGACAAGCACAAAAACAGAAATCAACGCTACTTGGCATCATTAGAACTCAGTTCTCCCACCACAGCAAGTACTGGATACTCTAACATCCTGGAAAAGCAAGATTAAGATTTAAAAATCACATCTCATGATGAAGATGATAGAGGACTTTAAGAAGGACATTAAAAAAAAAAAACACTCCCTTAAAGAAATATAGGAGACAGAGAGAGCTGGACTCTCAGAAGTGTGGAAAATCCTGAGGACTCGGGAGAGACAATCACTTTTGTTCACATTTCTGTCCCAAAAAGGAACCTGCTTAGAACCCTCTGGATACAGA
This sequence comes from Rattus rattus, assembly GCF_011064425.1. NCBI lineage: Eukaryota > Metazoa > Chordata > Mammalia > Rodentia > Muridae > Rattus > Rattus rattus. The sequence continues at coordinate 38,811,417 of NC_046167.1, forward strand.
AACGAAGAAGCAGTCTGGGAGAGAATCCTTCTGGATTCTGCCCCAACCTGGAGCTGACCCTGTGACACAGCTCTCTGTACCCAGATCGTGCTGGAAGAAATCTGGTCTCCAGGAGTGTTAACACACAGGCTTGCAGGAAGGTCAAGCCACTGTCAGAGACAGCAAGACCAGCTAATACCAGAGACAAACAGATGATGAGACAATAACACAGGAGGAAAAGCAAGATTTGGATTTAAAATTACATCTCATGATGATGATAGAGGACTTTTAAAAGGACATTAAAAAAACTCCTTTAAAGAAATACAGGACAACACAGGTTAAACAGGCAGAAGGCCTGAAAGAGGAAACAAAAGTATCCCTTAAAGAATTACAGGAAAACGCAAACAAACATGTTAAGGAATTGAACAAAATCATCTAGGATCTAAAACTGGAAATAAAAACAATAAAGAAATCACAAAAGGAGACAACCCTGGAGATAGAAAACCTAGGAAAGAGAACAGGAGTCATAGATGAAAGCATCACCAACAGAATACAAGAGATAGAAGACAGAATCTTAGGGGTAGAAGATACCATAGAAAACATTGACACCACTATCAAAGATAATGTAAAACACAAAAAGCTCCTAACCCAAAATATCCAGGAAATCCAGGACACAGCGAGAAGACCAAACCTAAGGATAATAGGTATAGAAGAGAGCAACTTAAAGGGCCAGTAAATATCAACAAAATTATAGAAGAAAACTTCCCACATTTAAAGAAAGAGATGCCCATAAACATACAAGAAGCCTAGAGAACTCCAAAGAGATTGGATGAGGAAAGAAATTCCTCTTATCACATAATAGTCAAAACATCAAATACACAAAAAAGAATATTAAAAGTAGTAAGGGAAAAAGGTGGACTCAATACCCAATGAAAAATAGACCAATATAATGGATACATAAAGAGGATGCAGCATTTTGTTGCCTATAGGAAACACACCTCAGTTACAAAGATAGTCACTACCTCAGAGTAAAAGGCTAGAAAAGACAATTTTCCAAACAAATGGTCTGAAGAAAGAAGCTAGAGCAGCCATTCTAATATTGAATAAAATCAATTTTCAACCATAAGTCATTAAAAAAGATAATAAAGGACACCTCATATTCATTGAAGAAAAAAATCCACCAAGATAAACTCTCAATCTAGAATAGCTATGCTCCAAATGCAAGGGCACCTACTACATTCATAAAAGAAACCTTACTAAAGCTCAAAGCACACATTGCACCTCACACAATAATAGTGGGAGACTTCAACACCCTACTCTCTTCGGGGGACAGATCATGGAAACAAAAACTAAATAGAGACACATAAATTAACAGAAGTTATGAACCAAATGGATTTAAAAGATATCTATAGAACATTTCATCCTAAAACCAAATATATATAGCTTCTTCTCAGCATCTCATGGTACCTTCTCAAAAATTGACCATATAATCGGTCACAAAACAGGCCTGAACAGATACAAGAAGACTGAAATAATCTCATGAATCCTATTAGATCAACATGGACTAAGGCTGGTCTTCAATAACAACAAAAATGACTGAAAGCCTACATACACATGGAAGATGATAACTTGGTCAAGGAAGAAATAAATAAAGAAATTAAAGACTTTTTAGAATTTAATGACAATGAAAGCACAACCTACCCAAACTTATGTTACACAATGAATGCAGTGCTAAGAGGAAAACTCATAGCTTTGAGTGCCTCCAAGAAGAAACTGGAGAGAGCATACATAAGCAGTTGACAGCATGCTTAAAAGCTGTAGAACAAAAAGAAGCAAATACACCCAAGAGGAGTAGACAGCAGGAAACAATCAAACTCAGGGCTAAAATCAACCAAGTAAAGACAAGAACTATACAAAGAATCAACAAAACCAGGAGCTGGTTCCTTGATAAAATCAATAGGATAGATAAACCCTTAGCCAGACTAACCAGAGGGAACAGAGAGTGTATTCAAATTAACAAAATCAGAAATGAAAAGGGAGACATAACAATAGAATCTGAGGAAATTCAAAGAGGCTATATTGAACAAAACTGGAAAATATGGATGAAATGAACAATTTTTCTAGACAAATACCAGGTGTCAAAGTTAAACCAGGATCAGATAAACCATCTAAACAGCCCCATAACTCCTAAAGATACAGAAGCATTTATTAAGAGTCTCCCAATGAAAACAAGCCCAGGAACAGATAGGTGTAGTACAGAATTCTATCAGGTCATTGTAGAAGACCTTATACCAATACTGTCTAAACTATTCCAGAAAATAGGAACAGAAAGAACACAACCCAATTCATTCTGTGAAGCCACAAATATGTTTATATCTAAACCACACAAAGACCCAACAAAGGAAGAGAACTTTAGACCAATTTCCCTTATAAATGTTGATGCAAAATTACTCAATAAAATTCTTGCAAGCCAAATCCAAGAACATATCAAAATGATCATCCATCATGATCAAGTAAGCTTCATCCCAGGGATGCAGGGATGGTTCAATATATGGAAATCTATCAATGTAATCCACTATATAAACAAACTCAAAGAAAAAAAACACATGATCATTTCATTAGATGCTGAGAAAGCATTTGACAGCATTCAACACCCCTTCATTTTAAAAGTCTTGGAAAGATCAGGAGTTCAAGGCCCGTACCTAAACATAGAAGCAATATACAGCAAACCAGTAGCCAACCTCAAACTAAATGGAGAGAAACTTGAAGCAATACCACTAAAATCAGGGAGTAGACAAGGCTGCCTACTCTCTCCTTAGTACTTGAGGTCCTAGCCAGAGCAATCAGACAACGAAAGGAGGTCAAAGGGATACAAATTGGAAAGGAAAAAAATCAAAATATCAGTATTTGCAGATGATAGAATAGTATACTTAAGTGACCACAAAAGTTCCACCAGAGAACTACTAAGTCTGATAAACAACTTCAGCAAAGTGGCTGAGTATAAAATTAACTCAAAAAATCAATAGTCTTCCTCTACTCAAAGGATAAACAGGCTGAGAAAGAAATTAGGGAAAAGACACCCTGTACAATCATCACAAATAACATAAAATACCTCGGTGTGACTCTAACCAAATAAGTGAAAGATCTGTAAGGCAAGAACTTCAAGTCTCTGAAGAAAGAAATTGAAGATCTCAGAATAAGGAAAGATCTTGCATGCTCATGAATGGGCAGGATTAATATTGTAAAAATGGCCATCTTGCCAGACTCAATCTACAGATTCAATGCAATCCCCATCAAAACTCCAACTCAATCCTCATAAAGTTTGAAGAACAATTCCCAGATTCATTTGGAAAAGCAAAAAACCCAGGATAACAAAAACTCTGCTCAACAATAACAGAACATCTGGGGGAATCACTATCCCTGACCTTAAGCAGTATTACAATAGTGATAAAAACTGCATGGTATTGGTCCAGGGAGAGGCAGATAGATCAATGGAATAGAATTGAAGACCCAGAAATGAACCCACACACTTATGGTTACTTGATCTTTGACAAAGGAGCTAAAACCATCCAGTGGAAAAAAGACAGCATTTTCAACAAATGGTGCTGGTTCAACTGGTAATCATCATGTAGAAGATGCAAATTGATCCATTCTTATCTCCTTGTACAAAGCTCAAGTCCTAGTTGATCAAAGTCAGCCACATAAAACCAGATACACTCAAACTAGCAGAAGAAAAAGTGTGGAAGAGCCTCAAACACATGGGCACTGGGGAAAGTTTCCTGAACAGAACACCAATGGCTTATGCTCTAAGATCAACAATTGACAAATGGGACCTCTAAAATCACAAAGCTTCTGTGAGGCAAAGGATACTGTCATTAGGACAAAACAGCAACCAACAGATTGGGAAAAAAACTTTACCAATCCTACAACTGATAGAGGGCTAATATCAAATATATACAGAAAACTTATGAAGGTAGACTCCAGAGAATCAAATTACCCTATTAAAAGTGGGGTACAGAGCTAAACAAAGAGTTCTCAGCTGAGGAATATCAAATGGCTGAGAAGTACCTAAAGCAATGTTTACGTCCTTAGTCATCAGGGAAATGAAAATCAAAATAACCCTGAGATTCCACCTCACATCAGTCAGAAAGGCTAAGAACAAAATCTCAGGTGATAACAGCTGCTGTCAAGGATATGGAGAAAGAGGAACACTCTTCCATTATTGGTGGGATTGCAAGTTGGCACAACTACTCTGGACATCACTCTGGAGGTTCCTCAGAAAATTGGACATAGTACTACCTGAGGATTCAGGTTTACCACATCTGGGCATATATCTAAAAATGCTCCAACATATAACAAGGACACATGCTCTACTATATTCATAGCATGCTTATTTATAATACCCAAAAGCTAGAAAGAACCCAGATGTCCTTCACCAGAGAAATGGATAAAAAAATGCGGTACATCTACATGATGGAGTACTACTCAGCTATCGAAAACAATGACTTCATAAAATTCATAGGGAAATGGATGGAATTATCATCCTGAGTGAGGTAATCCAGTCCTAGAAAAACACATTGTATACACTCACTGATAAGTAGATATTAGTCCAATAGCTTAGATCACTCAAGATACAATTCACAGACCAAATGAAGCTTAAGAAGAAGCAAGATCAAAGTGTGGATGCTTCAGTCCTTCTTAGAAGGTAGAACAAAATACTCATGGGAGGTAGAGGATGGGAGGGACTTGGGAGGATAATAGTAGGGGGAGGTGGAAAGGGGTCAGGATCAGGTATAGGAATTTGAACAGATGTGTGTAGTAATGGGGGATAGGGAATGGGCGTAATAGCCTGGTGCCTGGTGCCAGGAAAGCAAAAGGCTTCCAGGACCCAACAGGGATTAGATTAGCTGAAATGCCTAACAGAGGGGAGGGAGAACCTGTAGAGACCATATCCAGAGGTTAGGCAAGGCCCCTGGATGGGGAATGGGTCTACCCAGTCATCACCAAAGTTTTAACCCATAATGGCTCCTATCTAAAGGAAATATGGGGACAAAGGATGGAACAGACACTGAAGGAAAGGCCGTTTAGAGACTGCTCCACCTGGTGATTCATTCCATATACAAATACCAACACTAGACACTGTATGCCAAGAAGTGCTTGCTGACAGGAGCATGATATAGCTATCTCCTAAGAGGCTCTGCCACAGACTGACAAATACAGAGGTGAATGATCACCACCAACCATTGGACTGAGCATGGGAATCCCAATGGAGAAGTTAAAGAAAGGACTGAAGGAGCTCAAGGGGTTTGCAGCCCCATAGGAAGAAGAACAATATCAACCATCGAGACCCCCTTCCCCTCAGAGGTTTCAGGGACTAAACTACCAACCAAAGTGTACACATGGAGGGACCTATATGTAGCAGAGGATGGCATTGTCTGGCATCAATATGAGGAGAGGCCCTTGGTCCTATGAAGTCTTGATTCCCCAGTTTAGAGAAATGCCAGGACAGTGAGGTGGGAATGGGTGGGAGGGGGAGCACTCTCATAGAAGCAAGGGGAGGGTGGATGGGATAGGGGACTCTGTAGGGAAAACCAGGAAAGGGGATTACATTTGAAAATGTAAATACATAAAATATCCAAAAAATGTTAAAAGTCCCATCTTTTTAAGTATCTAAAGTCTCTCTAACCAGGAAATAGTAAAAATCAAATCAAATCAAAACCAAATTCATTAGTATAAAAAGTTCAGTGCTTGACATCTGGAACCCACTCATGATCATTCCAGGTTCTGAAGGGACTAAGTAGTTGACTCTTCCCGAGCCTGTCATCTGAAGCCTGTCATCTGAAGCCTGTCATCTGAAGCCTGTCATCTGAAGCCTGTCGTCGGAAGCCTGTCGTCTGAAGCCTGTCGTCGGAAGCCTGTCGTCTGAAGCCTGTCTGTCGTCTGAAGTCTGTCGTCTGAAGCCTGTCGTCTGAAGCCTGTCTGTCGTCTGAAGCCTGTCATCTGAAGCACACATAATTTGTCTTAGGCTCAGGCTCTTCCCACTCTTTAGTTGCCACTGCTATGGTACTGGCATGTTCTGCTGCAACTTTGCTGTAATTTCACAAATAGCCTTTTCTGAATTTTCTTCAGGGACGTGGACTCTGCAATATGGTGCCAAGTCTCAACTTTTCTCCATGCCCCTCCAATCCCGGCCTTCTACTGTAACTGTGGCTGCACCTCTAACAATAATCTCTCCCATTCTCTTTTCATGGACTCCAGCTCTGCCACATAGTCCTAAGCCTCAGCTGACCTCCAATCTTTATCATTAAAGCTAACACACTTGGGTGACTCTTATACAACCAAGTTTGGGGCCAGCATGGCATGCAGCTTTGGTCCCCTAGGGACTGTAGTTTCTGAGTGCTGACCTTGAGGGAATCATCCAAGATTTATGACCCTGAATGATGCTGTTCTCTTTTTAATCACAGATAATTTCTCAGGGTCAGTTAGCCAGCACCAGTTGTTCGAATGAAGCAAATGTTTTTACTTCAGTGGTCCTGATCTCTTATTTATTATAGCCAACTCTTCAACTCAGGATGACCAGATGCCACAGAATTTTAATATTAATTCAAAATATTGAAAGAACTGATAGAGTGTGGCACCTTGCTCAGAGGGGAGCATGTAGAGGTCTGCAGGCTTCCTCTCACTCGGTGGCATTAGATGCTGCTGCCTGCCTGACTCAGGAGGGGGAAGCAGAGTCTGCAATGAGCAGGTTCAGTTCCAGGTACTGTGCTACATTACTGAATACTTGTGACCACCTTGTTGGGGGTATTTGGGTATGTTCCCAGAGGCAGGCACAGAAACTCAATATGTACCTAAGGCTTGCCTGATGCTTTCCACAAATGATTAGACAATGGATGTATACTATTATGCACATCTCTATTTTTCATTTTTCTAAAAAGTATCTCTACCTTTATTTTGTAGATGGATCCAGTACAGGTGTTGGCACATTCTCTCATGACAACTCCCACCTTGGAAGCTGACAAATCTGCCCTTTGTTTGGCACCTTCAGACTGCCCTTCTCTGCCCTCTTGGTCTTATCCTTTGTCACATAAGTCCTGGTGCTTGCACAGTTCAACTGGGGGAAGATAATGGCCCTCCTGATAAGTTGGCAGGTGTCTGCTCAGGTGATAACCCAAGAACAATCCACTGTCATCCTATTTCACACCATATTTTAGCCCTTGGCATTTGTGAGGAATGGTTTCTGAGTACTTTGAACACCAATTTTTTTAGATGCTTAAGCCTCTTATATAAAACAGAACAGTGTTTGCATATGACCCATACTCCCTCTCAACACATTTAAATACCTCTGGATTACTTATAATGCCAAATATAATATGAGCGCTATGTCAATAGTTAACATATAGTGCCATATTGTTTAAGAAATAATGACAAGAAAAAGTCTGTGCATGTCCATTACAAATGCTGTCAGCATAACCTGCTTACAGCTTCTATCTATAGTTGGCTGATTCTGTGTGTGTAGAACTTGCAGAGATGGGTGGTTGCCTGTATTCCTGATCTGATCATCTAACACATGAAGACCCCTCTCACACTGCCCAGTGTTTGATAGGGTCAGTGATTGTTGGTGTCTTCCTCCTCTCCCTGTTGTCTGTGAGTCTATCATTTATGATTACTGTCTCATTATGTTTTGTACTTTCAAAAAGACCTTTTATGATCTTTCTGTTCTTCAGGAAAGAGTGGAGGTTTCTCTGTTACTGATGCTCTCCCATGGAGCACAGGAGTGGCTACCAGGAGCCCAAGTAGCTTGCTTTGCCCAGCTGTATCTTGCTTATAGACAGCGTCCAAGGTGGAAAGACTTCCCATGCTCCTGACTTCCAGGAGAATCTAACACACGACTGTTTTCCTTCTGCATACCAGCTGGGCTTGACTGCCATCTTTACTGTTTTTCTGATGTGAGCTGGGTTGAGGCTGGTAAGGTAAGGAGGAGAAACCCTTCGCCTTCACTTGCCTGGAACTGACAGTGGAGATGCCCTCCTACCCCCACTACTATTATAGTAGCAGTAGTGATTTTGCAAAGGGAAATTTGCACCTGTTTGGAGCTGGCTTCACATTGAGAACACAGAGAACAAAAGCAAAGGCCAGCACATCCAGAATGGGTACTTCCAAAATTACTTACCACAGACATCTGTGAAGCTGTCAGCCATTCAGGGGGGATGTGAAAATGAGCCCCAGCTGAGTCTCCCAGCAAAATGATTCCCTTGGGCTGTGAACCTAAGAAACACAATTCATTTACATTGTTTATGTACTCAAGCAGTGGGCAGCCTGGAGAATGAGTAACTATGTGAGCAGATATGTGGTATGTATCGAATGCCCAGTACATCCCAACAGTGATACAGTGTCACTTTTCATGTGTTGGAGAGTGTGAGGGGAGCATTTAGGGGGCAGATGGAATTTCTCAGCTATTGGAACTGCTAGCTAAGCTGCACAAACATAGGTGTGCTTCCTGGCTCAGCATAACAGCAACTGCTGCCCAACATCCAGAGTGAATGATGGATGGACACATGAATCAGGCTTGATCTGAGCTCAGAAATACGCCTTACATTTTGGTTCTGGAAATGGCTTTCTTAGTGAACACGGCGATTCTCTTTAAAAGCTAATGACCTCATGGAGCAATTTTGATAGTCTAAAGATGTGATGGTCTCTTAAAGTCTTTAAATTCACATACACAAAAGGCTCTGAATGGACAATTCTGGCTGATTAATAGAGAGAAGGAGATAGAAAGGTCTCTGCGCAGCCTGCATGTCTGGATGTCAGAATCACTTAGTCAGATTCTGAGATGAGTCTACACAAATCACTTACTGGTGGGTACACCCTTCTAACCACTTAAAGGCCTAGAAAAATCAAATCATCCACAGTCAGATAAGTCTCTTTCCTCTATCCCCAAACCACTGGATTGAGGCAGAGGATGGCAGAGCCTTGCTGTAGTGGCTCCCTAGTCTTGGCTTCTAAGGAAGCTAGCTGCCTCTGGATCATAAGATGGCGAGTAAAAGGGTCTGGGACATAGGGGAAGATGAGGTAGAGATTTGGGATTCTTCCTTCCTAGGCTCACTAGCCCAGAAGGTTTAGAGTTTGATCTAAGTCTGGACTTATTTATTACTATTTTTGTTGTTATTGCAGTCCTGGAGATTGAACCTTGGACCTCATGCATACTAAACTAGTGTTTTACCACAGAGCCACTCCCCAAATTCTAGATTTATTCAACTTTATCTCCCTTTTTGCTTCTTATAGTACTGAGGATTAAACTTAGGACCCAGTGCATGATAACCAAATGCTCTAGCGCTCACTAGGCTACAATCCCAGTCATCTTTTTGCTTTCAGTGTTTGAGACAGGGTCTCATTAACATCCTCAGAGCAGTCTGAAATCACCCTGTAGCCCATATAGGACTTGAAGCTTCAATCTTCTGCCTCATACTTTTGAGTATATGAGATTATAGACTTCTGTCACCAGGCTTGTTTATAAACTTATTTTTTCTCACTCAACAGATATTTCTAATTTGTATAATTATGCAAATTTCAATTTCCTACCTTTGCTTTGCACCCTGAGAGCTTAGAAACAATTAGGTTTTAGGTTGATCTTTGTCAATTGTACTTTGATCAAGTATAGCCCTTGGGATAAAATCAGAGTAGTTATCCAGGTAATACCTGTTGAATGAGTGCTTGACCAAAAAAGCATCTTCAAGGAAGGGGGAAAGTATCGAATAACATAAAAGGGACAGCATGTGGAGAATGCCTTAGCTTTTTGTTTACCCTCTGGAGTGGTTTTTCAGACTGGTGGCTCAGATGCCCAGGCATTTGGGCTTTTATAGCAGGAAGTTTTTGCTTTAGTTATTTCTGGAAGAATCTACAGGCTGGAGCTTGGTTTCTCTCTTAGGTCATTCAGATATTCATCTTTAGAGACTGTCTCCCCAGTATAGGGTGACTAACCTTGATGTATGTTGAAAAGGACATGCAAATGATTAAATATTACTTCCTGTATCATTATTTGGAAAGGTCCCAGATTTTGATTACTCTGTCTTCCACCCTGCAGTCTTGCCTAATGTTGTCATTAAGGTTTCCAGTCCCCAAGTCAAAGAGCCAATTAAACAAATTACATTCTTCATCTTCTAGATCTGCCTTCTCTTCTATTCCTGTCTTTTTCTGGTCAGTTATGAAAACTAATATAAATTAGGTACTTTAAAGTTGCTACTAACCTCAGACACTGCTGCATAAGGATATGTATTTTTTTTTTCGTTTGACTCAACTAGAAAAGAAGCATCTACTGTAGTAAAACGCTGACTTGTAGTTCATACCTTCACAGAATTTCTTCTCATATGGAATTCCATCTTTTGGATCAATACCCTTTAAAAGAGAAATGAAGAGATTAGCAATGTGGTTTTAAATGTATGAGACACATACACTAAATCCTTCCCAATTGAATTTAACATGCAAAAACAAATCAATATATAAAACCCATCGAAGCCTTTTGGGCCCCTAATCCAGCACAGCAATTCTCTATGTAATGAGCTGGGTTTAAGAGAAATTGGGGATAGTACAGAAAAATAACAGAAAATGAGACCCACTGCTTCAAGCAATCTGGGCCAACCATTTAGAAGAAAAGCTGGTCATTAGTGACTCTTCTTGAAGCACTGAAGGCTGCCTGAGTCTTGAGGACATAGTCAAGGGTATGTTCTACCATCTAAGCTAGAGATCAAAGTGTTCAGATATCTCGGGAACACTAATTCTCATTCACTTCACCCTTTCACCCCACACTCATCCCAGGGGACATTGAAGAAGAGTGGAGACACTTGTGGTTGTCAGAATGGAATGACATACTCTTGATATCTTGTGAACAGCAGCATATGAATCTGCAAAATACCCTACAGTTTATAAGATGATATGTTGAACTCAAACATTGGCAACTCCAGGAGTTAAGAAACCCAAGAAGGTCAAGTTAGTCATGAGTGGGACTAAGTCATCACAATCAAACATCCAAAGTGAAGTGAGACAGTCAGTGGAGCACCTGTCTCCTGGAAGAGACATTGGTAGTCTTTTAAGACAGAAGTGCATGGTGGCCAGGATAGGATAGAAACAGTAAGTTCTTGTTCCTGGTCTTGAAAGCTCCATCTACATATGGAAGCATTGTTCTGGGAAGTCCAGAAGGAAATGGAAGTACCAAGTTTTGTTTGCCCTGTGCCTCCTGTTCTTAAAAATGACAAGAGCCACCCCCAACACTCGTACACACATATTCACACATACCACACACAGATTTCCACACAGTCATATACCACACACATGCACTCACATATACTCACATACCACTCACATTCACTTACACACATTCATGCAGACACACACACATTCACATACACATATACTCATACACATTCACACTCACATGTTAACATACACATACACTCATTCACACACATACCACATGTACACACACACACACACACACACACACAGAGCAAATCAGGTATGTACACATACCACAGTCAACATTGGAACCAGTGGCTACTGTGAAATAAAGACTAGCCTTGATGGCTACAGTCTCCTTGTTCCAGACTTTGTGACCCTGAGACCTGTCTGCAGAAAGGGACAGGTGTGAAGATCTGAAGATCATGTCTCTCTAATTAGGAATAATGAGCTTGTTGCCTCCTGTCTTTGCTTGGCCATCTCTTTATGGAGATGGCATACTATGTGACAAAGAGTAGAGACAAAGAAAGCATTCTCACATACTAATCCTTTGTCCTGAGGTAAGACAATGAAGTTCAGGTTTATCCCAAAAAGAGCTACCTTGGGTCCTCTATACTGTAAAGCTCTAGTGCTGATATTCTATCTCATAAAAAGGTAGCATGACTGAGGGTAGAGTGTTGGATGTAGGTACAGTTATCTGCCATGCTATCTATATCCCAGAATCCACAGACCCTGATGCACACTGGAGGAGATTGCTGGTGCAAGCCTGGGCCACTGGTGTTCTAGTGAGAGAACAATGCTTATGAGAAGTTTCGTATCTTTGTCTAAGCAGAAGAATGAAGCAACATTTTCCTTCAAAGGCAGGAATCTTTATCTTCAATACTCCTTGTTTACTCCTACCTGTGAGAGTGCTGGGACTGGCTGAGAACATTCTAGATCATTGGTTCTCAACCCATGGTCATGACCCCCTTGAGATGGCATATCAGATATCCCGTGTATCAAATATTTATGTTATGAGCAATATAACAGTAGCAAAATTACAGTGATGATGTAGCAACAAATTAATTTTATGGTCTGGGGTCACCACAGCATGAGAAACTGTGTGAAAGGGTCTCAGCATTCAGAAGGTTGAGAACCAGTGTTCTAGGAAGAGCAGAGAGGTCATGCTGTCATTAATAGGCTATATTCCCATATAAGCACTTTAGGCTTGTGAGAAAAATGACCTCGAATGGAACTAACTTGAATTTCCAAGACTCTGGTGATTTGTAAGGATTTCTATCATGTTTCTAAGTAATTATCTACTTTCATACTTGAATTTGTGTTTGTAAATTGCTTTCTTTTTTCTCCAAAAGGATCCTCAAATCATGTAATTTTAAGACGACTGTAGCATATGCATCTGCAGTCATTGCTGCCCACAGGCAAGCATAAGGTCGTCTTTCTCCTTTTCCCCCTTTCTCTTCTTGGAAGCTACAAGCCCATTATGTGTAGAGAACTGGGCAGCAGAATCAGAAGCTTTGGGGAGTGAATGGTGTATGCAGGGTAATTCCCATGCTCTGTGACAGGCTTATGAAAGAAAACAAATGGCTGTAACAAAATGGCTCCAACAGCTGTGTGTGTGCTGTCAGACTGCTAATTCCACTTCTATCACACTGCTCAAACAGAATGGAGGCATTCGATGGGGGCTACCATCGTGCGGCTTAGATGGACTGTGACTGAGGGAGATTGACATCACCACTGATGCTTTTCCTGTGTGTCAGAAAGTCTATCTCTCATGAAAGTAGCAAAGAACAGTTCCTATAGGCTCTCATCTTCCTGACATGGCCCTAGAAAATATATATGGGGAGGGCAGAAAGTAAGACATAGTGTTCAATTTTAAATCGTTGCTTACCCAGATGCCATTACAGTTGGAGTCCTGATGGATATCCCAGTTATCTGGCCTACAAAAAAGCATCAGCATTGATTTTTGGCATATACAGAATGCTCAGTGAATGTCCCATGAATAGAGTGTCACTGTAAGATGAAATGGCACTGTAAGATAACAGTGTTCTTCAAGAGCACCCTAAATGAGCTGTGACATACAAAAGCCTCCTCTTAGCCTCTGTGTTCTTGATTTGTGGAAACCTAGCCTTAAAGCTGGTCTTTTCAAAGACTGAGTGTTCCTGTGAACGATATAGTTGTGAAGTGATGAGCATAAGAAATAAATCTGCAGACCATTTTCTTTAGCAAGGTGAAGCTACCAATACTGCTGTGAGCTGTGAGCTGTGAGCTGTGACGCACCCATCAGCTTACAGTTCTTTTTTTTTTTTTTTTTTTTTTTTTTTTTTTTTTTTTCGGAGCTGGGGACCGAACCCAGGGCCTTGCGCTTCCCTAGGTAAGCTCTACCACTGAGCTAAATCCCCAGCCCCAGCTTACAGTTCTTAAACACTGGGATTAGTGTCAGCAATGGGTGGCACAGCTTTGGTCATTGTGAGCCTATGCTTATTGGCCATCAAGATAGGACTCAAGCGGGATATGTGTCACATTACATGGAGTCCACACCTTGCTCTAAAAGGACAGGACATAACTCTGGGGCCTGACTGGAAGAATTCACTTGGGGTTTGTGTCAGTGTCTATAATCCTTTTTGTATAACCTGTTTCTCCCACTAGAAGAGACAACTTTTGTTTAGTGCCTAACATTACCCAGTGTGCTTTGTAAGTATCAGGTTTGTAAGCATATTTGGACAAACAGCTGTGTGCATGAATGAATGCAAGACCCTTCTCTAGCAACTGGGGTTCCCCAGGTTGGGGAAAGCCATTGGGTCTCATTCCAGTAAGAGTTACCTTCTGCCCGGGTACACTGTCTTGTCTTTGTCATTACAGTCTCGCCCTCGCCAGTGGTAGCCTCGCAGAGTCTGAAATTGAAGAACACATACAGGATGGGCTTAGCCTGCTTTGATGCTGCCCATAGTGACGATTAATCAGGGTTGTGTAAGAGATACTGACATGTGCAATTTATAACTCAAATATTGAAGATGGGTAGGGAAATTATGATTAGTACAAGATGAGGTGTGTGAGGGAAAATGTAACATGATACCAACCCCGCAAAAAGGTAGGAATATATGTTTAAATGAATGTATGTTTAGGGGTGACATTGGCTGTGTGCCTGTATGGAGGTGTTACAGTGTATGCATGTATATGTACTTATGTATACATATGTATGTATGTTCTTACATGTATGTGTGTTTGTGTGTATATGTATGTATATCTCTCTGTCTCTGTCTCTGTTTCTCTCTGTGTGTGTGTGTGTTGTGTGTGTGTGTGTGTGTGTGTGTGTTTGTGTGTACTCTTAGAATACATTCCTAAGTTGTTCTACTAACCACCAGGCTTCTCAGGGTATAAAATAATTTAACTATTTTGCCAGTACTAAATCTTTTGTTGGTTAATTTAAGAATAATCTATGCCAACTGCCATCCATTTAGATTCCTATGTTGTTGAATAGCTTCAAACAACCAGCAAATAAACAGGCATGATGGCCAACATAAATCAGATCAAATCTATTTTATCATATAATGTTCCTTCTTGTGGTTTCTCATCCTTTGGGGAATTCCAGGCAGGACACCTGTTTGTTTGCGTTCCCAGAAAGCTCATTGTCATTGTAACAACTCTGAACAAAACCCACACATGCACATACTTTAATGAGTAAGCTCAAGCTGGCTTATGAATTTTCAAAATAAAAGTCCATGACCCTTTTACGAAATGATAGTCCTAGAGAGAACTGTAGCTGGGCTGGGAAGAGCAGAGAACAGAACTAGGTGTATGGTTTACTCTGATGACTGATGACTTTATGAAGTAAAAAAAAAAAAAAACCCTTACAATTGTGAACTGATGTGTGTTCATAAGCAAAGTTCAGTCTTGTCTTATTAAAGGAGAGAAGTTTGTAGATGAATTAAAGTGTGCAGTGAACAGCTGTTCATTCACAGCAATACTCACTGGGAAAACACTGTATTTGTCTGAATCTCCATCGTTGAATGGCACAGCTTTCTTCATAGATCTAGAAAGGAAAACAAAACACCTGGTGAGCTAAGGAAAAAAGAAATGATGTTTGTGAAAATAAGCACATTCAGAGGCAGGCTGTTTATGTGACAGAAGTTGATTTAAAAATAAAGCCCAGAGTCTGTGGGCATATGAGAGCATCTGCAGCACTTGGCCAATCACTGTTCTTAATTCGACAGGACAGTTTTTATCTATTGTTTAACTTGAGTCATTTGGGGAGGTAGAATAAATGAATTGGAGTTGTAGGGGACATAGGACATTGATGTTATGGAAGCCTGGAAATAGGAATCTACGCCTTGAGTCTATTCAGTGAACTGGCACTACTGTGGCAACTTGAATAGGAATGTCCCCCATAGGCTCAGAGATTTGAATCCTGGATCATTAGGGAGTAACACTACTTGTCAGAGTTTAAGAAATGTGGCCTTGCTGGAGGAAATGTGTCAGGTGGGGTGGACTTTGGGGTTTCAAATGCTCAAGCCAAGTGCAGTGTCTTTCTCTCTTCCTGCTGCTGGTGGATCCAGATGTAGAACTCTTAACTTCTCCAGCACCATGTCTGGCTGCTTGCCAGAACTCTCCTTGACACAACAGTGCATCAAATCTCTGAACCTGTGAGCAAGCCACTTTCCTCTATTAGAATTCTTAGGGACATGGCATTCTTCACAGAGAGAACCTCAATACATCTCTAAACTGTCTTTGTGCCCTTAACATACTCCATCAAAGAAATCTTTCCTCTAAGAATCTTGTATATTTCATGGGCATTAGCTGGTAACTTACGATACTCCTGATGAGACTGGGCAGCCAAGAACACAGGCATAATGACCAATATAAATCAGATCAAACCTATGGATACTCTGAGAGGAAGGACATCCTTGTGCCTTGCTATAAGAGGAATACTTCCTTCTTCAAAGTGGCACCACAACTCTCATTTGGAGGGGAATTAGATTTAGGACAGAAGAAGAATGCAACTGTAGAGAGCGGCGCGGCGAAACAAAGATGGCGCCGACATCCAGCCTTGTCTGGATATAAACGACTTACTGCGCATGTGCAGGCTTGTCTCCTTGCTAGGGCTCCCTCTAGTGGTGAACAGCGGTACTGCACATGTGCGGTTTATGCACCAGGTGTCAGTTGACCGTTAATATGCTAATGAGGTGATTCATTCTCCGCCAATCCCTGGAGGACAAGTAGTGGGGTGATCCAAGCCCCACCAATCCCTGAGAGATAATTAGCATACTGTTGTCTATATAAGCCGAGCGATTTTGCTGCTCGGGGTCCCTGTTCAAGAGAGCTGTAACACTAAGAAGAGCTGTAACACAGTAAAGGCTTGTTCGCAGAAGAATCCTGTTGCTGCGCGTCGTTCTTGCTGGCGGGACATTGGGCGCGCGACATGCAACCCTGGACCAGGATGAGGCTGATCCTGGAACCTAAAATTTAGACTTAGTAACAGAGGACTGTCTGATTTTGTAAATGGTCTCCCAAATCAAGGGCATCTAAGTAGATTTGAGAGCTTTGAGGCAAATGAATAGAACTCAAAACAAGTGCAGTCGAAAACTACAATCTATTTATTCACCTTAAGAAGAGGGTTGGAAGACTTGAGGGCCAATGAGAGCAGAGCTGAATCCAATCATCAGGTTTATCCTATACCAGATCTGTGGCCTCTGGAGACTAACTTTACCTGTCTGAAAAGGATCAATAATAGTGCCTGCTTCAACATATACAATCATTCTTGATGCATAGAAAGCACCAGCCAATTTTGTTATGATGGTGATTTCTGAACCACAGGTTGTTTAAGGAACAAAGAAGGCTGCACTTCTGTGTACATTGTAAGCAGTAAATCACCAAATATTTTATGGTATAGTACTACAAATTATCACTGAGTAATTTGTTTAAAAAAGGATTAAAACTTGCTATTTCCTTTTTACCAGAAAGGAATAATTTTCTTTTTAAGTTGGGTCATGGTTCCAGATGCTCCTGAATTCAAAATTCCAATGGTGGTTCAATTATAGAGTTGTCATTTGGATATCGTTGGAAACTTCAATGATGCCATTAAAGAAGGGATGGGGTCTCATATCAGCTTGAGCTGGGCAGGATGCAATGGTTGGACACCTGGGGAGCTGGATGCACTTCAGCTTCAAAGCTTCTTTCATGCCTGACATTCCCTTCCTCTTATAACCAGAGGCTCCTTGCACCTAACCCCATCCACAGAAAGGGGTGAAGTTACTGGGATTCAGGCCAGCTGGCTGCATGGCCCTTGTTGGCAGATGAGCTAGAAAAAGTTTGTAGCTCTTTGACTCTTAAGAGACTCTAAATGTAGGTCAGAATCATAGCTGTTTCCCCTTTTCTCTGGCTATCCTAATAGTGGCTTAGAGATTTTCAGTAAATGTAGGCATCACAAAGCTCAAGAGATGATGGATGGCGGGAGCTCTGGAGCGCTTTCAACATGACTTGAAGTATGTTTATTGAAAATGTAAGTTAAAGAGTTAAAGCTTCAACTCCCAATAGCTGTGAACCTGAACTTAATCCAAATAGGTCTTTGAAGATGTAATCAGGTTAATATGAGGTCTGTAGGATGAGCCTTTATCAAATGTGACTGACAGTTTCCAAGAGGTAAAACAAACATCCAGGGGAAAAACGAGACTGAAAAGTGAAGGAGAAGGGATGCAGCTGTAAGAATCGATGGACACCACAGCATCCAGGAAGAGGTGGGGAATATTACAACTCACAGTATCTGCCAGAGGAGTCTAGCCCCAATGCCCTTGGTTTTGAATTTTTAGTTTCCAGGCCTGAGAGAGTTTACATTGTGACATTTTGTTACTGCAGCAACAGGAAACGTATACAGCCCCTCAGAGCACACCACCAACCTGTCTCTTGTACCTATGAGTATTCTCTTGTCTCTTCTTCTCTTCCTGTGTCAGTAAGCTGGATCAGAATGGAATAAAGTCACAAGAGCTTCCACAGAAGGCAAGAGGACAGGTGCTAGGGAAGATGTTTCTGTGTCTAAATGAGTGGCTCACATTCACTAAAGCATTATTTGTACATTCAGTATTTTAGCTCTGTCTCCTGAAATTATTGGACATAGGTAATCAGGGGACATATTTGGGAACAAACTGACTCACCGGGAGAGTGTTTGAGAAAATGTAGTGCTTTCTTGAGAGGACTGGGGCCAAGGGATTTGGCTTTTAAGGATGTCAGATGGTTCTGATGTAGTAAGGATTCAATTTACAGTTTGATTTTAGATAAAGTAAAATAGGTCCAAAGGCATTAAGTGGCTCAATTCCTTTAAATTAGCTTAAGAAAATAAAATCTCTGAAAACAAATATGAAGGATGCAGGGAACGAAACACACCTGGGGAGGGTGAGAAGGTTGGGTTCTCATGGCCTAGAGGAAGTACTTCTTTAAGGCTTAGTGTTATGTTTTAGAGATAGAATGTCTCCAGAGGCTTCTGTGTAGAAGACTTGGTTGCCAGATAGTGAAACTGATAAAGGTTGACTGGATGGGGCCCCATCAGAAGTCTCTCCTCAAGAGTTGGTCTTTGCCTGGTGTTTATTTTTCCAAGAGTGGTCCCCTCTATTCACTGACACAGAAAATCAGGAGAAAGCTAGATTATTTTGCTCCTCAACTCACCACTTGTCTTACTGTTGGGGATATTCGTTCTATGATGTTTAGTTTAAGCCCAGATATAGGGTGAAGCTAAGCTGGGATAGTTTTACTCTTGTCTTTTACAACACTGGAGACTGAACAAAGGCCTCTATGCTTGCTAGAATAATGAGCATCATCTCTCAGCCTGGGAAACAGCGTTGACATGAGTGTGTGTTGGGCTGGTTACGGAATTTTTGGAAATGTCCTTCTGTGGTTACAGAGATGACCATTGCTGACTGTGGGACGTCGAAGAAGCTCTGAGTGAGAGAAGTCCTCAGTAAGTGCATGCTGCTGACATGGTACAGCTGAGTAAAGGACCCATGGGAAAGTGGCAAAACCTTCTCCCAGAGGTGAGGCTCAGAAACATAGTAAAGTCTTTCTCTGGCCATCTGTAGATGTTGATTGTGTGTGCAGAAGATGTCCACCATCCCTTTCCCCACCTTGATGTTTACTGCCTGAAGACTACGCTCCTATAGAGATGACCTAAACCTTGATCTAGCTATATACTCCACCTCCTTGTTTAACTGTATGTAATAATCCCTCTTCCTTGTTCAGTTGTATACAATAGCCTCACCTCTGTTCAATTCTATATAATGAACACACTGAGCATTAGTGGTCTTGAGGCTTCTCCATCAGACAGCCAGGTTAACCCTACTCCAGCTTTTCTTTCTGTCTCTCTGTATGCTTGGTTTTCTTTGTTCCCTCACCATCCCAGTCAGGTAAAGTCCTTGAAAGTATGGAAGAATTTGGCAACCTACTTCATTCATATGTTGTGTGGCAAGATGGAGCTCTTTCTGTATGTCAATGGTTGCCTGAAAGCCTCACTGGGCTTCTGCTTGCTGGGGCTGAGATGGCCTGTGATACATTTCCAAAGTTATTCAAAGCAGGCTTGTCTTTTAGTTTCTCTACAAGTCATGTTTTGAGCAAGAAACATGATTAATTTCAGGAAGATACCTTTAAATATGAACGTTAGTTTAGGCCCCATATAAAAGGACAAACAAGGAGATGTCCTATCTGAACAGCAGAAACAGTATACTTACAATTCAATTTTCTGGCAGATCTTGGTGAAAAATGGTAGCGAACAAATATTATGATCACTTCTAGAATATTTCTGGGGAGGTAGAAAGACAACAAAAAGAGAGTTGGTTAACTCTAGGAATGGTTCCCATCAAAAGACCCCTCTGTGGTCCTTATGGCTGGACCCAAATCTGGTTCCCTTTTGTTTATCCAGATGTAGTGCTTGCTCTTGTTCCTATGTCCCATATTCATTCTGCCTTCTATACAGTGGCGTGTGCTAGTTCCTGTGACTGAAACCCAGTTTCCCCTTCACCCAGCCATCTGGTCCTACTTTCATAGCCACCCTCAGATTTCTTCCC
Source organism: Rattus rattus (assembly GCF_011064425.1). Classification (NCBI taxonomy): domain Eukaryota; kingdom Metazoa; phylum Chordata; class Mammalia; order Rodentia; family Muridae; genus Rattus; species Rattus rattus. The sequence continues at coordinate 38,831,672 of NC_046167.1, forward strand.
AAGTGGGTCTTGCCCTCTTTGACTCAAAGCATTTTGACTCAAGCATTTCTCTTCTGGAATTCTTTTAAAATAGGCTTGAGAACACTGTCAAATAAAATAATTCTATCCTACTAGGATAAAGAGGAAGAGATAGTTGATTCCACCAGCCCATAATCCCTCGGTTAGCTATGAGGTGTACTTGTGGGCAGTAATGCTATTTTAATTCTGTTCAAAAAGAACTAGAAAAACTTTTCAGAATATAAATGAGGCATTGTATGGGTCTTTCTGATACCTTCCCAGCATTCTAGAAATAGAGGAGTAACCCTGATGAGTAACCCCCATGTCTGTTCAAGGCTCAAAGATGTCTTCAGCTCACCAGATTGATGGAGGTCCCTGCTTTTAGTATTATCTGTGGGGTCCAAAGTGAAGGCAGTAATAGTGCTCTTTAAAAACCCTTCAGAGTGCTAATGACTTAGAAATTAGACAGAAAGGGGACGGTAGGAAGTAAGGCAGGCATGCAAGAGGCTTTATAACTCAAGATACAGTCTATAGCCTATGTGAAATGCAAAAATGCATCCAAAATATACTGAATTGGACACTCCAGGATGAATCCTGGAAGTCTGTCCTTTCTCATTTTTTAAATATTATTTTCATGTCCATTCTCCTGAGTCAGTCTACTGCCCACTAAGTCTCAAGAAAACTGTTTCAGGTCCTAGTCATTCAAGGTATGGTCATAGTGTCAGTGTCACCTGGGAACCCTGCAAAATGCACAGCCCTTCCCAACACATATCACAAGATAGTCTGTATTTCAACAAGATCTTTGATGTGTACACCAAAGCTGAATAAGTCTCAATCCCTACTCAGGGAGCATGCCACCCCATGCTTAGAACATATGTGAAGTCTTGTCATGTTAGGGGATGATAAAACATTTCAGTGTTGCTGGATCATTGGGATCCACAGAAGTCCACGAACAATGCAAGAAATAAGGCATTATAACAATGTAGGAGGCATTTTTCTATCACTCTGAGGACAGTGAAGAATCCTCAAAATGGTCAGGCAGAGGACTATATTTGTATCTCAAAAGGATACTTAGGGATGGGTTGCCTTGAGGAGCAAGAAGGGGGAAAGCTCGTTGGAGATGCAAGTCTGTGCTTCCTAGCCATAGGCTGCCTTGTATACCATGTGACAGCTTCTGCTTGTTAGATGCCAGCAGCACAAATCAGTCTCTAGACTGTGCCAAGTGACCCCTATCCTGGGCTGGAGGTGAAGAACAAAACTATACCAGTTAGAAACCATATTGATATGAAAGGAGCGCAAGGCAGTAGAAGTGGAAGAAGGGATGCTTTAGAAGTTTAAAGTCAAAGATGGAGGATCTGATTGAGATCAGAACTATAGACCCGCAATAAAGCAAGCACCGGCATGGCCTTATACAAAACATTGGCGACATTTTGGAAGCATAGACATATTCTGAGCCTTAAGTCAGGTGCATTCAAATGTTGGCGCTCCTTCTCTTAGTATTCACTTTACTCTGAAAGCCTGTCTAATTATTCTAATGGCAATGTGTAGTTCAACATTGCTGAAAACCAACCCTTAAAAATTATGCAAAATCTTATAATTACTACAAAGAGGTACAGTAGAATGAAATTTTATAATTGCACAACTGTTCATTGTCAGAATGCAGCTGGAAGGCTGCAGCTGCCTTTGATGTTCATCCAGCAGACAGTGGAGTCAGGAAGTCTGCAGTGTCCAGAGTCCTTCTGCTTCTGCTGGCCAGACTGGGTTGTTCTTATTTGATTTTTTTTGTATCACATAAGAGATAGACAATTGGCCCCAGGCCACCTTCCCAACTGCAGACAATATGCTTGCAAAGATAAACCAAGATGCACATGTGAGCCACACTACAGAAGTTTTTTTCTCACACATCTGCCAGACTCCTCCTTTCAATGTGAGACAGGAGGGCTGGTAGTAATGCAGAAATGGATTTAAAATTCTGCATTTGGCTGTGTTCAAACCTGTAGGTGTAGAATCTAGGCAATCCCTGGGGATAGTGCAATCTAACCAGCTTCCCTCATCAGAGAGAGAGTAAGTGATGCAGAGCAGCAAATGGGGCTTGAATGAAATACATAGGGGTGAACGGCATCAATGAAAGGATGAAAGGTCACTCTGTGTGTGTGTGTGTGTGTGTGTGTGTGTGTGTGAGAGAGAGAGAGAGAGAGAGAGAGAGAGAGAGAGAGAGAGAGAGAGAGAGATTCAACCATTTTTCTATGCACAGCTAACCTGAAATTGACTTCTCATATGGCAAATGTTTTTTTTTTTTGACTTTGTGTGTTTTGTATTACCTGGATTTAATTGTTCTGGGCTGGGTATTAAACACATTTGAACAGAGGCGTTTGTTAGCTTCCCAGGTGACTAGGCCAGAAAGGCCTCTGCTTATTGTTTTGTGTACAGCTGCACAGGCTGTCCCCAGTATAATTTCACATCCACAGAGACCAATACAAAGGTGCTGCTCATGTTCAGCACTGAGGAGGCCTGGTCAGATGTGATTGGATGTAAAAAGAGCTATTTCTGGATTTATGTAATGCATTGCTCATGCACTAGCTACATAGAGAAAATGATTGTGTCTCAGCCTTCTCTAGAATGAGACCAAGGAGAAAAGCTCTATCTAGTTTGTATGGGTGGGAATTAAACAAGATATCCACAGCAGGTATTCTAAACAATTGACATATATGTTCTCTTTTACATATATGAAAAGCTCCAGAGGGGCCTCCATGGGCTTCCCTGAGATCCACACCTTTTCTGAAGCTTTTGATTCCTTTGACAGTGAAACACTTTTCTCCAGTCCAAAATTTTAAAAAGATAACTCCTTTACTAAAGATTAATCCTTTGGTTTTTAGCTTTGTCTTTGTATGCATGTCTATGTATGGGTTTGTACTTGAGAGTGCAATGTCCTCACAGGCCGAAGGAGGTTGTTAGAATCCCTGGAGCTGGAGGTACAGGAGATTTTAAGCTGTCTGACAGGGATGCTGGGAACCATGTTACAGTCCTCTGCAAGAGCAGTACCTGCTTTAACCTCTGAGCCATATCTCCTGCTCCCTCCTGTCCCTCCTGGCACAGGAGAAGGCTGTGAAGATGAAATGTTGCACATTGCTCTCTGGGTCGTGGCTAGTAGGTCTGCAATTCCACTAACCATCATGTAGAATCAATTACAGCCACTCTCCCCTGAATAGACAGTCAAAGGCACTCATACTTTTTTCTTTGATAATTTTAAACTAGAGTGGAAATACTCAGGGAGAAGCTTCAGGGATGTTTTCTTTTTCTTTCTTTCTTTCTTTCTTTCTTTCTTTCTTTCTTTCTTTTTTTTTTTTTTTTTTTTTCGGAGCTGAGGACTGAACCCAGGGCCTTGCACTTGCTAGGCAAGCGCTCTACCACTGATCTAAATCCCCAACCCTCTGGGATGTTTTCTTGATTGTTGAAACATTTAATAGATTTTTTTTTTGCTTTTTAAAATTAGACTTCTGTCTCACCAATTATGCTTTCAAGACTGGTGACAGAAATTTTAAAAATGTAAAATCCTAATTAGCCTTTGAGTTCGTGCCAAGGCAGTTTTTGCTAGTAAAATAAACAATGCCTTAAAATAACTCTTAAGCCCTCACCAAAAGGAACAAAAGACAGACTTGTATTTTTCTCAATTCTGCTCAGATCTCTGAAGGTGCTGGTCATGGGGATTTTGTAGTTTCAACTTCTTAGTCTACATATAAAGCAGACTAGATGAACTGGCTACTACCAACCTTTAATTTTTCTGTGAATTAGGCAGTGAGTGGCAAAGCTGACATCATGATTGATTAATCAATTACGTAGAAATGTCTCTGTGTTACCATTTAACTCAGATCAGCCTTATACTTCAAAACTCATAGGATCCCTGCAAGCTGTCATATGACACACAGAGTAAAACTGATTATTATTTAAATTTAACTGGAGCATCTTATAATTTTTATTTGCTGAGTCTGGTCAGCAATGAGATAAGTGATTTCCCTCCCCTTTGTTTAACTGCTGCTCAATCAATAATACATGGACACACTTCCTGATGGTGAATGATGAGGTAAGCCAAGGCCTTCCTTCGCACTCTCATGGCTGCTGAGTGCTGTCACCAGCCTCGGCAGCCAGCCTACTTTCCTGCATCCCTTTCAACTGGGACTGACTTGCTCCACTTACAAGAATTGAAAGTGTAATTGCTGAGGCAGAATTCCAATAATTTCTTAGAAAAGAAGTCTAAGTCAAATACTTAAGTGGCTGATTCTTACTAAGCATTCTGTCTGTTGAGAAAGAGTCATTACGAAGAGGACAAATGACAGTGGTGGTACTGGGTACTGAGGATGAAGTCCTCAGCAAGGTAGCAGGTGCTTTGACTATATAAGACCATTAGTCCTTTTACAGGAGAGACTATCATTGTCCTAATTTCACAGCCAGGAAACCTGAGGCTCAGTGAAGTGAAGCACTGCCTGATACTATTGTGCTTTAGAGAGTGGGAGAGATGATGCCATAACTTTTACTATAACGGTCTGTCAGAAAGCATGGGTTTTCAACTTGGTGATGTCATGAGACATCTCTGGTCATCACAGCAGGGGAGGGATAGATAGTGCTGCTGACATTCAGTGGGTAGACACGGTGTTTGATAGTGTTTGATGCCACCAAACGCATGGCAGCTACTACAGAGGAGCCAGTCCTGGATGTCAGAATCCTGGGGCTGATCTCGCCTGCCTCAGAGGCAGGGGGAGGGGACAAGAGAAAAAAATGGAAATGAGCTCATGTTCCTATTTCGGTCCAAAGCAATTACAGTATCCCTGGGCTTGGTCCAGAGAAGCCTCTGGCTTTTGGAGTCCGCGAGCAGGACCTGTGAGAGCAGAGCAGGAGGAGGAAAGGGCTGGCATGCTATCAGCTGATTGCTTACCATGGTAGAGGACCTCCTGAGGACTTGTCTCGCCTTCTCCAGTGAGGACTTCCAGGCCTCCTATGGAAGCAGAATGAGGTCACACTGTAAGTCCTGTCTCACTGGCGAGTTTTGCATCTTTTCTAAAATCCCAATAAGGGCTACAAATACACAGTACATGAGTCGTCCCTCTAATTTTTGATAACATAATTTATAGAAAGGCAATTTCTTTTCACTAGGTGCCCTCATTAAGACTTTCTACCATTTGCTATGCTAATTATCTTGCAAACATTACCTTGTGCAGTAGTAACAGCCCCAAGAGATGTGACTACTGCATTAGAAGAAGGCAAATGCACTAAAGCAAAGAAGCTGGTTCCAGGTCAGTAAGGAGGACTGACACACACACATCCTGAACTTCTGCTCCTTGACAGCCATGGTGCAGTGACATGCCTCAGTGATTCTGTCCCTCTGTAAATTCTCAGCAGGGCACCAACAGCCCTGTGGAATCTTGTAGCACTGCAGGTGTGCCCAATGCCACGGGAACACATTCCATTTACCTGCTCCCCTCCTGGTTCTATACTTGCTGTTCTCTTCCATCCATTTCTAGAGAATGTAACTGTACCTTAGAAGTAATGTACATACACTGCAAATATAGAGAATTAACTCATGGTCAATAAAAATGGTTACGAAAAAAATTCTAAAGGACCACTGTATTTGTAGGAGGCGGAGAGGTACAACTTGAGATGTGGGGAAGGATTGCTGCAAGAACTGCTTCCCAGGACTGGTATCCGATACTCAGCCCCAGTGTTCCCATCCTTGGCCGGCCCCTGGGCAGCTCTAAAATCTCATGCTCAGTAAGTGACACATTCATTGGAAAAAGCCATTTCTTACCCTTCCTTGTGCCCATCTGCAGCTTGAGTAAACACCTCTTTTGGTCACTGATAAGGTTATCTATCCTTGTCTTGAAGCAGTGACCATATATGAAGGAAGGAGACTTCTGAGATGGAAGCAATAGCAAGGGCAAAGCCTCATGGGATATATGGGTCTTGTCATTTTTTAACAGATATTCAGGAAGTTACTGTTTAACTCGTCTGTTGTTCTTATGAGCTCCTTTTCTTCAGTGTGGGCCTGTGTGTTGGGTGGCAGGAGAGGAGTGAAATGACTTCCCAGTTTGAACTGTAGTCAGAGTGAACCTTCTCAAAGAAGTCAGTTCCATCCATTCTCTATGAGTGGACACTGAATCCCACCCCTAACCGCACCCCATTGGTATCTGTCTGAAATCATGTTCCTTTGGCTCAAGTTCAGAGGACACTAAGCATGTGCCTTAGGTTAAAGGCAACAGGCTGGTGGGTAGCTAAGAGTGCACAGGAATGGCTTGAAGAAAGATGACATTCTTCATCTGGTCTTGGAACCAGAAAGATACGCTTCTTGGAAAACTAAAGCACCACTGTGCATTAAAACAAACAAACAAATCCCTAAAACACCAAGGCGCTGAGCATGTTCTCTGCTATTCCTCTGGCCATCTAGCCCATAGGACATCCCAACCTGCTTGTGATAGGTTGGCCAAGGCTTTAGTGTGATGGTACCATAGAGTAGGCCTCTCTATGCTGTGTGCCAATGCCATACCCACTGTTCATTTCTGCCTGTGGGCAGCAGGGACAATAGAATTAACAATTATCTCTCTGACAGAAAGACTGATTAGAGGATGGCCTCTAAAACCAACCTTACTGAATTACCTTGGACTTTTTCTAGGAATTCTGGAAGACCCTGGAAATCATACCTTTATTTAAAGTCATCCACTCTGGTTGTGGCCAGGATAACAGACACCAGATCTGCATGCTGATTTCTTTTTTAGCAGTTCTTGTTAGGCTCAAGCTCATTCTCTACGTGTGAATCATTGAAAGCATTTTTTCCCTCATGCCCAGCTTTCCTCTGGGTTGGATTCCCCTGCATGCTGAGTCATCTTTAAACATCTACAGGGCTCAACACAGCACCTCATTCACATGGCAGGTGTTCAAAAGATATTGTAATAAAAACCAAGGGAAAACTTTTATGTTGACAGTGCTCTCTGTAACAGAGATGGGAGAAGGAAGGAGAGGGGGGGGAAGGGGGAGAGAGGAAAAGAAGAGGGATGGGAAGGGAGAGAGGGAGCAGAGGAAGAGTCTAAAGGGAGAGAAAGAGAGGGAGAGGAAGGGAGAGGGAAGCAGAAGGGGGGAGTAATGGGAGAGAGGGGGAGGAAAGGAAAGGGAGGGAGAATTGCTATCTTTGGCAACCTCAAAGGAAGGGAAGATGCATCAGAAAAGAGCCCTCGGCACATGCCCAGAGCAGCCTGGAGACATCCTGTTATTTATTTTAAAGTTCCTTGTTGTTTGATAGTTTTATACTTTTGTATAGTGAATTTTAGTCACTTTCACCCCCATTTCCATCTTTCATTCTCCCTTCTCTGCTGAATCTTCCCAACAAAGCCCTTCCTTCTGTCATGTGTTTTTTCTTCTATGTTCTCTCTTTTGATTAGGCCCATTTAGTTTAACTAGAAGCTCTTGACAGCACATGGGTGGGAAGTTATTGACTGAAGCAAAGGAATCTCATCGGTGGCTACAGCACTGAAGAAAATGAAGCCCTCATCCCCAGCAGTCACTAACATTTCACAGCCCTTCCTGCTGGCTTCCAGGTCTTATATTAGTTCTGCTTCTCCCCTACACAAGGAAGTGAAAGACCTTCATAATGAAAACTTTAAACTACCAAAGGAAAAACAATAGATGTTAGAAGATGGAAAGACCTCCCATAATCATAGATTGGAATACTTAATATTTGGAAAGTTACTGTACTGCCAGAAAACTATCTGTAGGTTCAGTGGCATCTCCATCAAAATCCTAAAGCCATTATCCACAAAGATAGGAGAACATCTTAAAATTTATATGGAAATGCAAAAGACTCTGGATAACAAACTGACCGTAAACAAACAAACAAAAAAAAAAATACTGCCAGAGGCATCACCATATCTGATCTCAAGTTATTCTGCAACAAAAATAAGATGATGCTGGCAGAAACATAATGGAATAGAAGTCTCAGATATAAACCTCTGTAGACACAACCACCTGATTTTAATAAAGGTGTCAAAACTATGGATGGAGTAAAGACTGCCTCATCAGTAAATGACTCTGGGACAATTGTTTACATGCTGATGGATGTAGAAGAATTAAATGATGCATATCTCTTATACTGTACAAAACTCAAGTGCAGATGGGTCTCAATGCAACAGTGGAAAGTTTTAAACTGTTAGAGGAAAAAGTAGGTCAAACTTTCCAAGACACAGACACAGGCAAGGGCTATCTGAATGGAGTCTAGTTGCCTAAAAAAATAAGGCTAATAAATAGTTCTGCGTAAAACTGAAAAGCTTCTGTATTACAAAGGAAATCATTGGCTGAGAGATATCCTGCAGGATGTGAGAAAATCTTTTGACAAAGAATATGTAGACTACAGAGAGTCCTCAGAAACCCAATTAATAAGAAAACAAACTACCCAGTCACCAATAGGCTAAAAGTATGAATTGGGAGGTAAAAAGAAAAATGAAAAACAAAAACCAAATGGCCAATAAGGGCTTTTAACAGTGCTTAATATCCTTAACCACTGGGGAAATACAAATTAAAACTGCATTGATATCCTATCTCACTGGTGACAGAATGTTAAGAAAACAAAAGAAAAACATTGGCAAGGATCTGTGCAAAAGGAATCTGTTTATACTGCTGTGGGAAACAAGCTAGTTCTGCTACTATGGAGCTCCGAATAGAAATTTAGCAGAAAACTCAAAACAGACCTTCAGTGTGACCCAGCTATACAAGTCTGGGTAACCTGGCCCAAGGACTCCAAGCCAAACACATCACAGAGATGCTTGAGCACCTGCTGCAGTGCTAGTCACCACAGTTAAGCTATAGAAACAGTCTACCTAGCCATCAGAGAATTGGATAAAGAAATAATAAGATTGTTTTCAGCCATAAAAGAGTAAAGTTATATTATTTGCAGGAAAATAGATACAACTAGAAATTAACAGGTGGTTCCTAGATTTTAAGCAGGTTCACAAATCATGCATGACGACAAGACAGTAGAAGTCAGACTCCGTAGGGGAACAATGGAGAATATAAAAGGTGAGGAGGGGGGAAGGGAAGGACACAGGGGCATGGGAAAACAAATGTGCCAACATGCAATCGATACTTGTGGGGAGCGGCGCGGTGGAGCAAAGATGGCGCCGACATCCAGTCCCACCTGTGTAAACAACTTATCGAGCATGCGCAGGCTTGTCCCCTTGCCAGGGCAGCTGTAGGATAATGAGGTGATCCGGTGCCCTCCTGTGACACAGCAGTACTGCGCATGCATGGGTTTTGCACCTGCCATCAGTCTGGCCAAGGCGGTACCATGCTAATGAGGCGATTCGTGCTCTGCCAATCCTTGGAGGACAAGTAGCAGGGGTGATGGTGGGGTGATACATGCTCCGCCAATCCCTGAAGGACAATTAGCATAGCCTCAGCCTATTGTGTATATAAGGCGAGCGCTTTTGCCGCTCGAGGTCCCCGTATCAGCAATGAAGGTGGTCCTGCAATAAAGGCTGTTGAGAAGAATCTGACCGTGTTGCGTCTTCCTTGCTGGCCGAGGTGGGCGTGACACATACTTGTGTTAAAATGCCCTTAAATCACATATTACTGTGTACAATTAATATATACTATTATTTTTTCTATTTAAAAAGTATCACTTTATTTTAAACAAGAAAATGGAGTTCCTGATTTTACAGATACAGAAAAGCAAAGGAATATACCACAGTCATTATGGGGGTAACACTTTTTCTTGTTCTTTTCTGTGCTAACTTCAAGAATGAAGACCCTCCATCAGCACTTGCTTATTATTGTTGTCCCTGTGTATGACAAAGTTATGTGCTGCATTAAAGGCTCCCATCTCCAGAGAGTTCTGTGCTGATTCTGTGACCCTCCCACGAGGGACCTAGGCTTGAACTCAAGAGGCACCCCTAGCTTGGAGTGTGAAGAGAGGGCATAGGGTACAAGCTTCAGTGCTATAGTGACCTGGAGACAGAATCTCTGATTAAGTCTGCTGGGCCAGGGAGCCTATTGTATCCATGCTGTCTCTTGACAGAGAGTGTTCCTGGAGATTCTGGGTGACTATTGTGACTAATGGCTCTGATAGTTGTTTCTTCATGAGTTCCAAACAGTGACAAGTTATTTTATTCAGCAACGAAGTGAAGAGTATAGGGAAGTTTGTGGACCCTACCCCTGGACATCACCCAGGGACAGAGAAGCCCCCTCTTGACTATTTATAGCACAGATGAGGGCCCTAGATAAGGCTTAGGCATGGAGTGCATGGATGAATAAACCTGCCATTTGCTTCCAGGGGTAGGACAGCTGTGTGTAATGCTTGAGAACTCAGGGGAGCACAGACTGTTTACATTAGTACACTGTGGACTTGAGAAGGCTTCTCAGTGGCCTTGAAGATTAAGATGGGCCCTTACTCAAATCCCTCATCATCTCTAGATTAGCTGTTTTCCTATTCTACAGTGTCACCAATGATGACAACAATTAAGTTTCTGGGTTTTGGTAGAAAAACCATAGATACAAAAGGATACATCTAGAATTGTCATTCTGGATGGTACCCAGAACTGAACTAATGTTTCCTACCTTTGATGGCTCAGAGCTATCACTTTGGGTCTCCCATGATGTGATTAGTAGTAGGACAACAAAGACATGTTGAAATAAATCACAAGATGATTGATTGAGATCAAGATTACTAAATGGAGACTGGAAACACATTGTACATTGCAGGATAGTGCTTCGAAGAAAACACAGCAGGTACTAAGATAAGCAGTGCGGAGTTGGAGGGTAGTGTAAAAAGAATGGTTAGCTCCCCATTTATTTGAATTGTGACATTACATTAGGAAATAAAACATACATACGTAAACGCATACACTGTAGTGTGTGACAATGAGGAAAGTAAAGGAAACCAGAAAGGATGTTTCTACTGGGAAAAGAGGAATGGTGAGTTGGCTTTAGGAAGAAGCAGGCTTACACTTTGTTTTCACTGGAAAAAGTGGGTAGAAAGTCATTGAGTATTTTAGTTATCAGAAATGTTACAAGGGTCCAATATGTTGAATAATCCAGACTTTTGGCTACAAAAGAAACATGGACAACTCCATAATAGAGAGTGGGAAATGTTAGGGCATAAGTGTCTTATGCCTGTAACCCAACATGTGGGAGGCAGAGGCAGGCAGACCTCCATGAGTTCAAGGCTAGCATGAATACTAGAGCTATATAATGGTCTTTGTTCTTGAGTTAGATGTTGGCTATTGTGAGTTTTAAAAAAAAACATTCTTCTATTCCTTTTTACCCACCTCCCATCTTGATAGAAGTGATCTGAAGGCCACAGGAATTATACTATTAACTGTTGACTAAAAAACCTATAATACATGCAATTTGGTATTTATACATATGTAGTTTTAATAAACTTTCTTCATCTTGGCTCCAAGAGCCAAAGATCACTTGAAAAAAACATCAGTACCAGACATCAGTACCAAACATTCCTACACTCAAGGCTCAGGAACAACTCTTTTGAGTTGTTACAGGGTTATTTATAGCCTACTGGCATTACGTCTGAGAGGTGGAAGATAAATGTCTATTGCTTTTCCAATCTGTATCCCCTTGATCTCCTTTTGCTGTCTGATTTCTCTGGCTAGAACTTCAAGAACTATATTGAATAAGTAGGGAGAGAGTGGGCAGCCTTGTCTAGTCCCTGATTTTAGTGGGATTGCTTCAAGTTTCTCTCCATTTAGTTTAATGTTAGCTACTGGTTTGCTGTATATGGCTTTTACTATGTTTAGGTATGGGCCTTGAATTCCTATTCTTTCCAGGATTTTTATCATTAGGGGTGTTGAATTTTGTCAAATGCTTTCTCAGCATCTAATGAAATGATCATGTGGTTTTGTTCTTGCAGTTTGTTTATATAATGGATTACATTGATGATTTTCCGTATATTAAACCATCCCTGCATGCCTGGGATGAAGCCTGCTTGATCATGGTGGATGATTATTTTGATGTGCTCTTGGATTTGGTTTGCCAACATTTTATTGAGTATTTTTGCGTCGATATTAATAAGGGAAATTGGTCTGAATTTCTCTTTCTTTGTTGGGTCTTTGTGTGGTTTAGGTATAAGAGTAATTGTGGCTTCATAGAAGGAATTTAGTAGAGCTCCACCTGTTTCAATTTTGTGGAATAGTTTGGATAGTATTGGTATGAGGTCTTCTATGAAGGTCTGATAGAATTCTGCACTGAAACCGTCTGAACCTGGGCTCTTTTTGGTTGGGAGAACTTTAATGACTGCTTCTATTTCCTTAGGAGTTATGGGGTTGTTTAAATGGTTTATCTGCTCCTGATTTAACTTCAGTACCTGGTATCTGTCTAGGAAATTGTCCATTTCCTGCAGATTTTTAAGTTTTGTTGAATATAGGCTTTAAAAGTAGGGTCTGATGATTTTTGAATTTCCTCTGATTCTGTAGTTATGTCTCCCTTTTCATTTCTGATTTTGTTAATTTGGACACATGGGGATATAGACTGGAAAAGAAGAAGTCAAAATATCACTATTTGCAGATCATATGATAGTATATTTAAGTGATCGCAAAAGTTCCACCAGAGAACTACTAAACCTGATAAACACCTTCAGCAAAGTGGCTGGGTATAAAATTAACTCAAATAAATCAGTATCCTTCCTCTACACAAAAGAGAAACAAGCCAAGAAAGAAATTAGGGAAACGACACCCTTCATAATAGTCCCAAATAATATAAAATACCTCGGTGTGGTGTAACTTTAACCAGGCAAATAGAAGATCTGTATGATAAGAACTTCAAGCCTCTGAAGAAAGAAATTGAAGAAGACCTCAGAAGATGGAAAGATCTCTCATGCTCATGGATTGGCAGGATTAATATAGGAAAAAGGGCCATTTTACCAAAAGCGATCTACAGATTCAAGGCAATGCCCATCAAAATAACAATCCAATTCTTCAGAGAGTTAGACAGAACAATTTCCAAATTCATCTGGAATAACAAAAAACCTAGTATAGCTAAAACTATCCTCAACAATAAAAGGACTTCTGGGGGAATCACTATCCCTGAACTCAAGCAGTATTACAGAGCAATAGTGATAAAAACTGCATGGTATTGGTACAGAAACAGACAGATAGACCAGTGGAATAGAATTGAAGACTCAGAAATGAACCCACACACATATGGTCACTTGATTTTGACAAAGGAGCCAAAACCATCCAATGGAAAAAAGAGAGCATTTTCAACAAATGGTGCTGGTTCAACTGGAGGTCAGTATGTAGAAGAATGCATATCTATCTATGCTTATCACCCTGTACAAAACTTTAGTTCAAGTGGATCAAAGACCTCCACATCAAACCAGATACACTCAAACTAATAGAAGAAAAACTGGGGAAGCAACTCAAACACATGGGCACTGGAGAAAATTTCCTGAACAAAACACCAATGGCTTATGCTCTAAGATGAAGAATCGCCAAATGGGATCTCATAAAACTGCAAAGCTTCTGTAAGGCAGAGGACACTGTTGTTAGGACAAAACGTCAACCAACAGATTGGGAAAAGATCTTTACTAATCCTACAACAGATAAAGGGCTTATATCCAAAATATACAAAGAACTTAAGAAGTTAGACTGCAGGGAGACAAATAACCCTGTTAAAAATGGGGTTCAGAGCTAAACAAAGAATTCACAGTTGAGCAATGCCGAATGGCTGAGAAGCACCTAAAGAAATGTTCAACATCTTTAGTCATAAGGGAAATTCAAATCACAACAACCCTGAGATTTCACCTCATACCAGTGAGAATGGCTAAGATCAAGAACTCAGGTGATAGCAGATGCTGGCGAGGATGTGGAGAAAGAGGAACACTCCTTCATTGTTGGTGGGATTGCAGACTGGTACAACCATTCTGGAAATCAGTCTGGAGGTTTCTCAGAAAATTGGACATTGAACTACCTGAGAACCCAGCTATACCTCTCTTGGGCGTATACCCAAAAGATGCCCCAACATATAACAAAGACACATGCTCTACTATGTTCATAGCAGCCTTATTTATAATAGCCAGAAGCTGGAAAGAACCAAGATGCCCTTCAACAGAGGAATGGATACAGAAAATGTGGTACATCTATACAATGGAATATTACTCAACTATCAAAAACAATGACTTTATGAAATTCATAGGCAAATGGATGGAACTGGAAAATATCATCCTGAGTGAGGTAACCCAATCACAGAAAAACACACATGGTATGCACTCATTGATAAGTGGATATTAGCCCAAATGCTCGAATTACCCTAGATGCACAGAACACATGAAACTCCAAAAGGATGACCAAAATGCGAATGCTTCACTCCTTCTTTAAAAGGGGAACAAGAATACCTTTGGCAGGGAATAGGGAGGCAAAGTTTAGAACAGAGGCAGAAGGAACACCCATTCAGAACCTGCCCCACATGTGGCCCGTACATATATACCCACCAATTTAGATAAGATGGATGAAGCAAAGAAGTGCAGACCGACAGGAGCCGGATGTAGATCTCTCCTGAGAGACACAGCCAGAATACAGCAAATACAGAGGCGAATGCCAGCAGCAAACCACTGAACTGAGAACGGGACCCCCGTTGAAGGAACCAGAGAAAGAACTGGAAGAGCTTGAAGGGGCTCGAGACCCCATGTGAACAACAATGCCAAGCAACCAGAGCTTCCAGGGACAAAGCCACTACCCAAAGACTATACATGGACTGACCCTGGGCTCCAACCTCATAGGTAGCAATGAATAGCCTAGTAACAGCACCAGTGGAAGGGGAAGCCCTTGGTCCTGCCAAGACTGAACCTCCAGTGAAGGTGATTGATGGAAGGAGGGTGGTAATGCGGGGAGGATCAGGAGGGGAACATCCATATAGAAGGGGAGGGGAAGGGATTAGTGAGATGTTGGCCTGGAGACCGGGAAGGGGAATAATAATAGAAATGTAAATAAGAAATATTCAAGTTAATAAAGATTAAAAAAATGTCTATTGCTGAAGACAACATATAATTAAGAAACAGAGTGCAGAGACTCCTTTACTGGAAGTGACCTGAAAGGCCCCCCCTGAAGACCTACTTTTATGGTACCAGAAGGTCCCATGCAAGCTTCCAAAGAGAGAGACAACCAACAGTTCTACCTGCTTATGCTGCCTATGAGCCTCATCAATGATAAATATAACACTATAACCCCAAGGGTGCAGAGATGACACGTGGACATTGGCAGTAGCCAAAAGTTCTTTAATAGGACTTAAGACACACTCAGCAGAGGAGAGACCATGATTGGTACTGGAAACAGATAATTACTCAGTGCTTGTGAAATTATGGTCTCTGGAGGAGAATCTACAATCACTAATTTACACATAATCCTTAACAACAATCTGAAAACATTTGTCTTTATGTCCACAGAAAGTATAGTCTCCACCCCTCATCAAGGAAACGTTTTTTTCAAAGAAAGAAAGAAAGAAAGAAAGAAAAAAGATCACTAAAAAAATGAAACAAATCAAAATGCAGTTGTAGATCCCAGTTCTAAAATGGATTCATCTAGAAAACATTCCTACACTCAAGGCTTAGGAAATATTGTAGAAGAGGATTAAGAAGTTTGCTGGGAAATTGTGTCTCCTAGTAATATCAAAAACTATTCCTGCAGAATCTCATCAACATGATTGCTCCAAAGGGATCTGAACAAGGATGCCACCATTGATCATGCCAAACTGGATGGAGAAAAGTCCATGAGGTCTCAAGAACTATAATATAATAGAAATATAAATAACTAAGGAAAACTAGGATCTGGAGAAGTAGACTTTTTCAGGGAAAAGCATAAATAACAGTGTCAAATGGTCAGCCTTGAAATACATACAAGTAACATTTTACAGACTGACCAGGTTATATCTAGGAATATATATGTACATACTAACATATACATGTATGAATAATAATTAGTGAAAAATAGGTCATACATCTGAAAAGGAACAAGGAAAGACATCTGAGAGGGTTCACAGAGAGGAAAGGGAAGGAAAAATGTAATTAAATTATAATTTCAAAACTAAGTAATAAACAAATCCTGAAAAAAATAGTGTATCAGGTTTAATGACAAACCCAAATTAAAATCATGGGCCTGGAGAGATGGGTCAGCAGTTAAGAGCACTTGATGCTCTTCTAGGGGACCTTAATTCAGTTCCCACTGTCCACATGGTACCCCATGTGGTTCACAGACATATAAAACACCCATACCCATAAAATAAAATATTGTTAAAAATTAAAATGAAGAAAAATCAAAGTATCATAGTCTCTCATACTTACTAACTCAAACTAAACTTTTGCCAAAATAAAATAGAAATTTAATAAAACATCTATTTTCATCAGAGACATTTAAGAAAGCAGATTAATTTACTTGTTCTAATGACAAGTACACTGTAAAGAAAGCTAAAAATATGTGTCCTTGGTAACCCTTGGATGTTGTCTTTGTTTATAAAGTAGGAAGATTGCTTTTTCATAGTCTGAAAAATTAGACTTTAGTGTAGAATGCATATTCTAATGAGTAGTTGAAGAGAAAGTCAGGCATGAAAAGTGGCTACATAGGAAAATTGTGGAAGGGATCCAGAATGCTGCTTCCAACCCAGCTACAGCATTTATTGGACAACATAAACAAATTCTATGCCAGCAACAAGGGATATGGTTCTCCATTTGAGCATTTACTTGATTCTGGTGTTAGGTATGGTCAGATCTTTTCAAATCCTCTTTATTCTATTCATTTGGTTATTATATTTTCTCACTCTGGCTTCAAACCCTCTTTTTCTACTTATTTAATATCTTTATTCCTGCTTTGCTGAGGAAAACATCACACAAACTCACAAAGCTCAGCTTTTAGACAACATATGGTTCAAAGAGCCGTGGATATATAGACTGGACATCTATACTCAAGTGCTGGCAAACTAGAGAAGGGCAACATGACCTGGCACACCAATGATCTATGAAAGGATAGAGGAAGAGCCATTGTTTCACTATCAGAGCATATATTAATGTTTTCTAAAACATATTGTTTAATATGATTTAGTTATCAATCCAAATTAGAGCTATCTCTAAGATTTCAGACAAAAGGGTGTTGAGGTTATTGATTGATGTCAGTTAGATTGCATTTAATCTAAATTCCTATATTCAAGACCTAATCTCTTTCTCAGTTTCCCAAAATATGCCATTATATGGAAACAGGGTTACTGTAGATGGAATTGGTTAAAATGAGGTAAACCCTTCTATATTACTGGTGTTCTTATAACTTGGACATGTGAAGAGGAAAGGCATAAACAGGATAGATGGCATGAAGACACAGGGAGAATGGCATCCATCTATAAAGAACACCATAGATTGAAGGCAAATTTCTAGAGTGGGGGAGGGGGAAATCCATGTCTCACTCTACTCAGGAGGCTAATGCTGCTGACACTCTAATCGTAGACCTCTAGTCTTCCGAACTGTGAAACACAAAACTCCTGATGTTTAAGCTACTACATGTGCCATGGCAGCCCCAGAATATGGCTACAGCTTGTCTCACTCTCCTGTGTGATGATAACCAAGAACACTTGATCTTGATTTAAGAGAAGGATAATAGAAGAGCAGGAACTTAGGCTTACTACCATCAGTGTCTTGGGCAGAAAGGCAGCTTGTTGAGATTCTGACAAGCCACAGAAGAATGGGAGCAGAAGGGAAAGCATATGGTATAATCTTTAGGCTCCAGGGTGATCAAGCTCACATCTTCATTGGAAACTAAAAACACCCTACTGATCAGAGGCCAGGATTCCATTGTAATTTGCCATTTAGCATGAATTTGGAGCAGCAGTGCTTGTAAGTTTGAATCTTATCGCTGGCTAGTTATAGATGGATTTTTGGGCAAGAAACTTTAGTGTCTTGTCCTGCAATTTTTTTCCTCTGTAAACTGGAGATGATAAGAACAAGATAGAAAACATGACATTAATCTGGCATCAGTCCTAATGACAACTGTGGTTTTTATTTTGGATTGTTAGGATACCAATATACAACTGAAAGAAGACAATTATGTCAATCTGTGTAAACTCATGATATTTTTTCCAATGATCCTGAAGCTACTTAGAAACCAGCACTATAGTTCATGTTTTACAAATGAGGAAAAAGAGACAGAAAGATTTCATAATTTAATGAGTGTCTTTCTGTGGGAAGGGGCACTCAGGTCTCTATACCCAAGCATCTTTCCCACCACTACCATACTGTTTTTCAAGGATAAAATTTTAGCTGACATTTTAACTCTAGGAAAAAATAAGACCAATGAGGTTTCATTAAAATATGATGAATATCAAATGCAACTCCCAGGGAGTAAGAAGGGTCTAATGCAAAAGATCATATAGTCAAGGGAGAAGGCTGGTTTCTTCTGTCAAGAAGCTATGCACCAGGCATAGAAATTCATGTGACCCAAATGCAGATGTGGCAGCAAGCTCATGGATGAGTGCGGAAGGAACACAGCTTCCTGTCTACCAGTCATTTCTTTTGTCACTGTATTCACCCATCTTAAATATATTTACTGGATCTATGCTATGTTGTCTCACAAACTGTATATTGTGGCCATAATGGTACATCTGAGATTTTATACTATGGGGCGAGGTTGACAGTGAACTACATTAGAATACACTTCAGAAAGTGGTAAGTAGTGATGTTAGTATTATATTTTATATCTGAAGTGAGTTGAGACTTAGAGTGAATAAAACTTTATCCAAAGTCACAGAAATGATGAATGATACAGTCCAAATTCTATTCAGACTTCCTTTGTGCATAACCCATGATTTTCATTTGCTCTGAGAGATCTTAGTAGGTGAGCTAAAACAAAAATAATGAAGGCAAGTTTAGGAACTCTGGTAACCCTATCCTCTTCCTAAAGAGTCATGGCATATGTTTTGTTTTTGTTTTGCATTGCTTTGTGGGGATAGATATTGTATAGATGCAGTATTTCCTTAACTGGAAGGTTTCATCCAATAGCACTTGGCCTCATCAACTGTGATGGGGAAGTATGAAGAGAAGACAGTGACTAGGGATTCTTAGGCATCTATATTCTGCTCCTTGACACTGTAAAAGCATTGGTGAATTGGAGGAGATTAGGTCTCTAACTCATTCTTCTTGTACTCCATGATGTTAAAGACCTAGACTCTGGAGTATGAGAGTGAAGGAAGTAAAGACAAATAGTGTTGTTAGGCACAAGTTTCTACAGCCACAGTTTTTCGTGCTCCAGTTCTGTGCTATCAATCATAGCAGCAGTAGATTTGAAAAGTACCCAAAATGCCTTTTGTTCTCTTCCCGATTTTGACAGCGATGAAAGATTTCCACAAAGAAGAAAGCTCCTAGGACAGGAAGTGATGATAACTGAGATGGCTAACTTTTTTCTTTTTCTTTCTTTCTTTCTTTCTTTTTCTTTTTTCTTTTTTTGGCAAGAGAATGCTGGAAAGAAGAGATTTTGGGGATGGGGAATGACCATTCATTTATTCTGAATTTTTTTCTAAATTTGAAAATTTTTTTCAAATTCAACATATAAGTTTACCTTTAAAATGGTGCAACATTCAGAAGACACTGTGTTCAAGGTCATTGCTGTCCCCTTGAAGAGATAAGCACATAGATAATACTAGCATAGTGCACCTCAGTATACTGAATGCTTGTGTGCTCTCTCCTCTAGTCTACAGGTTGAAACTCTTATGCCAATTTGGTGGTGGGGCTCTATGGATGTGATTAAGTCATGAGAGTGCAGCTGACATGAGACTTTGTGACTCAAGAAGAAGGCATTCAGGCATAGTGGCTCAGATCTGTAATCTCAGCACTTAGGTGGTAGGTGAAGGAGGATCATGAATTTGAGACCAACCTGTGTTACATAGAAAGGACCTGTCTTAAAAGAACAATATCAAACAAATAGTATTGAAGAACATTCCATCAAGCTACCTTACTCTCTCCAACATGATGCAAAATGAATCTGTATGTTAAGACCCAGTCCTTCTGAGCTGCTATCTTGATACATGACTTCTAGATTACACAACTAAAAAGAAGGTTTCTGTTATTTATAATGTATAATACTTTTACATGATAGTTTTAATTCTTTGTAAACTTTATACATATATACAATTATACATTTTTTAAAAACCTCAACTGGTAACCCAAAAGCCAACCAAAAAACTACAAAACAGCTGTGAGGTGATTTCCAGTAAGTAAATATAAAGAAAAGGCATTATATACTTTTTGATTTTGAATTTCCATCACATATAGACAACCCAGCCTTTGGGTGGAATTTTCAGGTATATTTACAACTGTGTTCCATGGTATCACACAGTGACTATTTGCCAATAACCAGGATTTAGCTTCGACAAAGCCAAGTTTTATATTCTGACATTTTCCAATTCTGAAAGGCATTTATAGCTTTAATATAAATAGAAAAGAGAGTCAGATTCATGTTGTTTGTTTCCAGAATAAAGAAATATAAAAATAAGACAAAAGGCCACTTCTTTCAAAGGGCTCACTCATCATTGCACAATGCTTCATCTTCATACAAATTTCATCAATACCTATATTTGCTTCTTTGCTGCCCATATTGTACTGCATTGATAGCTATGAGTACCATTAGCATATTTAATTTTGGCTATTGCTTTCTTTCCTTAAGCAGTGCCTTAAAAATTATTTTAATTAGCACTTTATCGACCCTCCTCCTTTTAAACTATTCATTGACTTTACCACTAATACCACTGTAATGGTTAATGGTTAATCTATATTGTCAACCTGACCATATTTAGAATCACCCAGAAGACACATCTTAGGGTGTTTGTGAGGACCCTTCTTCAGAGTTTTAACTGAGTAGTGAAGGTGGGTATTCTTATTGGGTAGGGTCTCAGACTAAAACAAAAGATAACACCTAATAAGCAATAGTATTCGATTCTCTGTCTGCTTCCTGATTGATGACAGAATGACAGGCTACCTCATGCTTGCACTTGCCATGCCTTCTATGCCAGGATGGACCTTATCCTCTCAATCCATGAGCCAAAATTACCCCTTTCTTCCTCAAGGAAAAGCATATCTCAAGGAGAAAATAGGTAATATAACCACCAGTACGACTGAGTACTACTTTTGTCTTCCCCACTTTCATGACTTTAAAAAAATGTTCAATTCTATGTGTATGGGTATACTGTGTGTGTGTGTGTGTGTGTGTGTGTGTGTGTGTGATTTGTATATGGATGCAGGTATGTAAGTGGCATGTGCATGTGTGGTCAGAGGACAACTTTTGGGAGTTAGTTTTCTCCTCCCACTATGAATTCTAGGGATCGAACTTGGGTCATCAGGCTTCCATATCATCTTGTAGACCTTACTTCCTATTATATAGAAAACATGGCATATATTTTATTACTAAACTTAGTGATAAACTTTATATAGTCAGATATATTAAATTTACAAAGTCCGAAGAAACAATTCTCAACCCCACTTTGTAAATGAGACCACGAAGACCCAGTGTTGCCAAGGAAGTTGTTAAAGGCTTTATAGACAATATCTGTTTCCTTTGAGTCCCTCTGTTGTACTGTTTGAGCATACACACAACTCTCCAGTGCAAATATTTTTCACTCCAAGGTCTAACCATATTGATAGGATGCTAGCATGTTACCTAAACAAATAATTTCTGGTAAAAAGAAACAGGTCATCAGATTGTATGATCCATTATAGTTTTCTAATAGTAGTGTTTTGTTATTATTATTATGATATGATGATGCCATTTTTCTATTTGCCCTCAAATTGTTAAATAAACCTTGCCTATTGTTAGACAATTAAGCAGTTTGTGTGCTTATTGTTTTCTTTTTTTTGTACCTGTTTTGTTTTGTTATCAATTTTCATCATAATCCATTGAGGAATAGGACGCTTTTGCTTTTTTTTAATCTTTATTAACTTGAGTATTTCTTATTTACATTTCGATTGTTAGTCCTCTTCCCAGTTTCTGAGCCAACATCTCCCTAACCCCTCTCCGTCCCCTTCTATATGGGTTTCCCCTCCCCACCCTCCCCCCAATAATCACGTTCATTAGGTGTTCAGTCTTGGCAGGACCAAGGGCTTCCCCTTCCACTGGTGCTGTTACTAGGCTATTCATTGCTACATATGCAGTTGGAGCCCAGGGTCAGTCCATGTATAGTCTTTGGGTAGTGGCTTGGTCCCTGGAAGCTCTGGTTGCTTGGCATTGTTGTTCACATGGGGTCTCGAGCCCCTTCAAGCTCTTCCAGTCCTTTCTATGATTCCTTCAACGGGGGTACCCTTCTCAGTTCAGTGGTTTGCTGCTGGCATTCGCCTATATATTTGCTGTATTCTGGCTGTGTCTCTCAGAAGAGATTTACATCCGGTTCCTGTCGGCCTGCACTTCTTTGGTTCATCTATCTTATCTAGTTTGGTGGGTGTATATGTATGGGCCACATGTGGGGCCGGCTCTGACTGGGTGTTCCTTCTGCCTCTGTTCTAAACTTTGCCTCCCTATTCCCTGCCAAGGGTATTCTTGTTCCCCTTTTAAAGAAGGAGTGAAGCATTCACATTTTGGTCATCCTTCTTGAGTTTCATGTGTTCTGTGCATCTAGGGTAATTCAAGCATTTGGGCTAATAGCCACTTATCAATGAGTGCATACCATGTGTGTTTTTCTGTGATTGGGTTACCTCACTCAGGATGATATTTTCCAGTTCCATCCATTTGCCTATGAATTTCATAAAGTCATTGTTTTTGATAGCTGAGTAATATTCCATTGTGTAGATGTACCACATTTTCTCTATCCATTCCTCTGTTGAAGGGCATCTGGGTTCTTTCCAGCTTCTGGCTATTATAAATATGGCTGCTATGAGCATAGTGGAGCATGTGTCTTTGTTATATGTTGGGGCATCTTTTGGGTATATGCCCAAGAGAGGTATAGCTGGGTTTTCTGAGGAACCTCCAGACTGATTTCCAGAATGGTTGTACCAGTCTGCAATCCCACCAACAATGGAGGAGTGTTCTTCTTTCTCCACATCCTCGCCAGCATCTGCTGTCACCTGAGTTTTTGATCTTAGACATTCTCACTGGTGTGAGGTGAAATCTCAGGGTTGTTGTGATTTGAATTTCCCTTATGACTAAAGATGTTGAACATTTCTTTAGGTGTTTCTCAGCCATTCGGCATTCCTCAGCTGTGAATTCTTTGTTTAGCTCTGAACTCCATTTTTTAATAGGGTTATTTGTCTCCCTGCAGTCTAACTTCTTCAGTTCTTTGTATATTTAGGATAAAAGCCCTCTATCAGTTGTAGGGTTGGTAAAGATCTTTTCCCAATCTGTTGGTTGTCCTTTTGTCCTAACAACAGTGTCTTTTGCCTTACAGAAGTTTTGCAGTTTTATGAGATCCCATTTGTCGATTCTTGATCTTAGAGCATAAGCCATTGGTGTTTTGTTCAGGAAATTTTCTCCAGTACCCATGTGTTCGAGATCCTTCCCCACTTTTTCTTCTATTAGTTTGAGTGTATCTGGTTTGATGTGGAGGTCCTTGATCCACTTGGACTTAAGCTTTGTACATGGCACAAAAGTGCGCGCGCGTGCATGGGAGCGTGCGCGTGCATGTGTGAGTGTGAGTGTGTGTGTGTGTGTGTGTGTGTGTGTGTGTGTGTGTGTGTGTGTATGTATGAGAGCAGTTGTCAAGGTACAGTTTAGAGGAAAACTTGTTGGAGTCAGTTCAACTCTTCTACCATGTGGGTCCTATGGGTTATCAGGCTGGAGGCCAGCACCTTTACCAGCTGACCTACCACCCTGGCTATTTGTTTATTTATTTATTTATTTATTTATTTATTTATTTATTTATTTATTGCTACTGTAACAAATTACCTTAAATGTGGTTTAAGAATGAGAATTTATTCTCTTGTAATTTTTGAGGTCAGAAATTCAGGCTAAGTTAGAGTGTCAGCAAGGCATGTGCCTTCTGTACAGACCCAAGGAGAACCTTTTCTTTAGTTCTTCCAGCTATTAGTGTTGACATATTGTCTGATGACCTCATCACTTCATTCCCTACCTCTATTGACCCATTTTCCTCCCCTTCTCTAGTCTCTGTTTTTTTTTCTTTTCTTGTATGTGTATATATACATATATGTGTGCCTATTCATGTGTCTCTACATGTAGAGTCAGAGGACAACCTTGGTCTCAGAAGCTATTTGCCTTGGCTTTTGAGACAAGGTCTCTTATTCAATGGCACTCACTGATTAGACTAGGCCTCCTGGTCAGTGATCACCAGAGAACCACTGTTCTTGCCTTTTTTGTTACCGTATTGCAGCCTTAGTGTGCCAGGCCTTACATGCATTCTCGGGTTTTAATTTTTACGTGACAAGCATTTCTGATTCTGATGTTTGCCTCCTGTAAGGATCCTGTGCTTATGTTGGACTGACACAAATAATCCAAGATAATCCCCCTTTCCAGAGATCTAAATCACATTCAAAACTTTCTTTTTCCATAAAATGCACCATATTTACAGTCTCTATGTACTAGGGTACAGATTCTTCATGGAGGTACAGAAAGGGGATTATCATTTCTACCCTGCTCTTTATTCAGTTAATAACTGTTGAGTGGTTAATATATTCAGGGAACTGTGTTAGGAAATTGCTAGAAATGGCACAGCTAGACTCTGCCTCTTCTCATGGAGTTTATACCTGAATGGGAGACAGATGTTAAATAATGACATGATTACTTACTTCATTCCTAGTAAGTGGTAGAAAGGTAGACTGAACACAATGGGAAGGTATCACACAGGACCTGGCTCTACTTGGTGCTTTAGAATACATTTCCAGGAGGAGATGATTTGCAATTGGAACTCAGATGTAGATGACTCGCCATGAGAAGACAAGGAACAAGAGAAGTCATTAAAATTCTAAGGCTCAAAAGATCTTTTACAACTATTCAAATTTATCATGATGATAAGCTTTCTGGAGCTAAGAAGGGAAAGTTTTCTTAGAGGTAGTTTTCATTCCTGAAATCCTCAAGAACACGAGAGGAACATTTTTCCTTCATGAGATGTTGTCTTTTTATTATTCACATAAAAGTAAAAATAGTAAAGTCCCTCCAGTAATATGTACACAGTGACTACAACTATAAACAATCATGCCTTCCAATTATTACATTCACAATGACTATAAATAAAAACAATCATACCTTCCAGTAATGTATACACAGTGGTTATGGAAACTATACTTTCACTTCTCAGATATAGATGGGGATTTTTTTTTCTTTTGGTTTTTGGAGACAGAGATTTTTTTGTGTAACCCTGGAACTTGCTCTGTAGACCAGGCTGGCCTTGAACTCACAGAGATCTGTCTGCCTCTGCCTCTGGAGTACTGGAGTCATGCCCCACTTGACTACCTGGGATTTACTTTTTACCATTTCGTTTTATAGATTTGGTGACCTCCTCTTATGTCTTCTGGTTCTTGAGTGTTTTCTATTTGGCACTGTGGCATTACCAGTACTTAGCAATTTACTCAGAATTGTAACCAAGTGCTGCTACACTTATAGAATACCCCTAAAGAGCACTGTATTAAAGACTTGGAATATAATGAGTGGTTTTAGGTGGTTTTGGACATACCCTTGAAAGGGATGATTGCAGGACCCTGATCTCTAGGACCCTGTGACAGCCTGGCAATCATATGGCTTTACTGTATGCTCTAGTCATGATTTTTCACCACAAACCTAGAGCAACAAAGTCAATTGATCATGGACTGAAATCACCAAAATCATGAGTCAAAACAAGAAATGATTTTTAGAAAAATCTTGAATATTACATAAAAACTTTCTCCCCTGAGTTCTTCTGATTTCTTGTACATACATGAAGTCAAGGATAAATTATTGGTATCATTGTTTTTCTTCCAAGATTGTTAACATTTTCTTGAGTTTAGTGGCATCCAAATAAGCCTGTAAGGAAATCTTAGTGGATAAATTCTGTAAAATTCTAAATCTGGATTTAAAAAAAAATCCGTCTTGGCTTCTGTAGTGAGATCCCTCAGATGCTTAGAGAAAGGATTGAGGAGTGAAGCATGTCCCACCAGTGTTTTATGCTGTGTCACAAGCATTCCTCAAATGTTTATGGAACAGTTTAATTTAGTAGCTTTTGGTATTTCTGAGATAACGTATTGCTTAATGATCATCAAAGACTTATGTGGCAGCAAATACATGAGAAACAAAGGGACTCTCATTTTAAATTTTGCCTTTTAATGATGGAAAAAAAAGTGAATGAATTTTTTCTTCTAAGTTTTGGTTCTTTGAATTTTTTTTTCTTCCAATAAATGACCTGTGGGTGGTACTTAGCCATTTTGCTTCTTACTGATTTTTAAGAGTGCTTTGGATGACAGAAAAATATTTCTTTCTGTGCATATTATAAAAACATCTTTCAGGTTTTCCAATTGTCCTTTGGCCTTGCGTATATGGTAGATATATTAATATTTTTCTTTCAGACTTCTTGGTCACACAATATAAGTAAAACTTCTCAGGTTTTTCTTTGTTTATGGTATGGCTCCAAACTTTCTCATTCAAACTTTGGATTATCTGGAATTTGTTTTGGTATCATGAACAAGTAAACATATAACTTAATGCCACCCTAATACATATGCATACACACACACACAAACCACATCTAGTATTTAATTCTAAGATGTAAGTAAAGAGTCCATGTTTTACCATTGGTTTCAAATGCTGTTTTAATAAAAAGATATCCAAAACATATTGGGATTTAGTTCTGGACACCATATTCTGTTCTATTTTAGGCTGACCTTCTGTTTCTAAATGCCATTTCTTTGTCTATTACATTGTTTTAAAATACTTGGGAAGTTTTAAAATGTTGTCAATTAAAACACAGCAAACAACTTTCTCAACATTTTCTGCACATGTCATATTAGGGCACTGTAAAAGTTATGGAAGATTTTGATAAACCAAGGTTGGATTTCCTCTTATTATTGACTCCTAATGTGTACCTATTATATAGTAACAGCTTTGGAAATGTCCATTATGTGAAAAAAAATGTCACCATGTATGTCTTGAAACCAGTTGGCTTCTTCCAATATGCTTTCGATTAGTCTTATTTCTGGTCTCAGTACCCAGAGGTCTAGCAGGCATTCAGGCATAGTCATGGGTTTAGTTAATTCGGCCCAATTTAATTTGAAACACTAACTCTGCTAGAATATTAAGGAACCAAATGAAGTTCAAGGGTTGTAAATTATGTTTTCTCTTCCTTTTAGAAATGTCATTGGATTTTTTAAAATATTTTGCCAACAGTAGTGAGCAGCTACTGCACATGAAGAAACTCCAGTGCTGATGGTCAGATACTTAGCTTTTTCCATACTTAATAGTGTATATTTTCATCATTTCAATGCATAAGAAAATCCTCCTCAGTCATTGTGCACAGTTAAAGGCAAAACAAATAGAAGTCAGAGAGGGTCATCAAATATCAAACAGGACAGAGAAAATGATTCTGTCTAGTTTGGGGTTAGAGCTATTATCGTTTAGATTGTGTGTAGGGGAAGTCATGCAGCTTCCAGTGTGATGTTGATGAGAGAATTGATTCTATTTCCTTGACATAGGGATTCTGTTAAGCTGAGAACATTTAATTCATTTTTTTTCTCAGCATCTATCACAAGATGGTAAGTCCTGATTACAGTGATGAAAGGACACATGCAAACATGAGAGACTGGGTCTTAAAAAACAGACATGAGTTAAAGAAACACACACACACACACACACACACACACACACACACACACGTCTCAAAACTGATATTAGAATCAGAGATACATTATCTTGATTCAGAACAAAGAACAATTGCTGATTACTAGAAAATCTTTGGTTGTGAATAAGCAGAATAGTATTTTCCAATCCTTGCCGATTTTGTTTTATTTTTGATCCATGGCTTCATTTCTCCAATCACCATTTATTGAATACCTATTAGATTCTAAGAGCTGCTGCAGCTCTGTGAATATGCTTCAGAAAGTCTTGTTCAAGTGTAGGCTTCCCAGTGCACTGGATGCCACAACAGGAAAATAACAAGGAGATAGGCTCTGAAGGCCTAACTGTGGCCTGGGTCAAAATGACTCACAAAAGTCATTCTTACAAAGGGAAGAATAGATGGTCATAGATTTTCTAGGAGCTTAGCTGCAGGAAGGCACAAATCTAAGACTGCAATGAAAACATTTTCTGGGCCACACTGAGTTTATGAAAATGCAGGATGTGCTGGGAGTACCAATACCAACATGTTTGAGCAAGAAGCAGAGAGATACAAGCAACATGAAAGCTTGGGTATTCATATTTTGCAGATAACTCTGGGTTCAGTAGCCCACTTATTTAATATTTACCTATGGGGGTATCTTTAGTGTGCCATTTCATGCTAGACAGTAGAGACACATAGCTGGACAGGTATAGCTCCAGCCTTACACCCTCATAACCCAGCATTTAACACTTAGGAAGCCACTGGAACTGTTCAAGGAAGGATTAGGAAGAGTTTGGCAAAGCCTTCGTGATTGAGTGGAAATCAAGGAATGGCTTGGGGAAAGGATGATGAGGGTAAGTGAAGATTTGATTTTGGATATCTGGACTGTTAGCAGATAATAAACAAAAGGAAGGATATTGAGAGGGACAATGCTTTCAAGTCGTCAACAATAGCTTTCAAACCTAGGCTCCAGTACAACAGCTCTCACCTTTCTGTGCTCAGAAGAAGCTGTGTAGACTGCAGATACAGTGCCAAGGAAGACACTTAGTGATGTTCAAGAGTCAGAACACGGGGCTGTAGGCCCTGAGATGTGGCCCCAAACCTGATTCCCATTCTAGTGTAAGTTGACTATTTTGAACATTGGAATATTCTACCAAGACTGGAGTAATCCTCACAAAGAAGCAAACATTTATTCAGCACTGCTCTTCCTATCTGATTGAGTTTATCAACAAACATTGCAAAATGCTTACAGGTCACCATTGCCAGGAATGAGACAGTGAGGAAGAAAGACATCTTCCCACCTCCAGACTGTGAAAGATTTAAGATGCCGCTGTGAAAGAGCTGAAAAGGAGACCTTTCCCAATCAGAGTGGTCTGGTTGGTGGTGGATGAAGATGGAGTACTTTAACACAGAGCTACAGGACACAGTATCCTCTAAACTGGGAGCTAAGAGACATTTTTAGACAGAGGACCATCCCCCTCAACTCAGGTATTACAGCAGGTAAGGTGGAGGAAAGAGGGCAATTTCTACTTTTCTTCAAAGATCTCTGGCTTCCTGTGGAAGAGCTCAGCAGGCAGCTCTCTTACTTTCTTGGAGCTTATCCTTCCTCTCAGGCTCCTTCTCCTCCCCGAACTCTTTTGAAAGAACTGTCTGTCCTCTATATATTTACTAGCAGCCCCCTCCAACAGCCATTTGCATCTCTATTGTCTGTGGAATACTGCTCTACAAAACTCCTTTTACATCAATAATTTTTGACTATAGTAAAAGAAAAGACTACTCTTTAGAAGCTAAGAGACTTTAGAGAAGTCTTTATGAAACAGAAATCCTAACTGTCCTGGCTATTGACTATGGTTAAGGAGATATCAGTGTGACCAGATCAACATCCAGGTATATGGCAAGTTCTTAATAAATGTTCCTTGAAGCATGACTAAATGGATAACTGGCGAGTAGACTGATGAGTGTGGTACATTGGTATGCTTGTGTAAAATTACTAAACATTAAGCTCTTCAGTTTATTTTCTTATAACTAAAGCCAAAGCTGTCTCTGGCCCTGAGCAGTCACTACTGTGAACATGTTCCAGTCTATGCTAAACACAGGGAAGCTGGGTTCACTTCCTACTCACAACTTGAGTTGAGACTTTCAGTCTCATCTGTAGAATGTGCTTGGAAATAAATGTTTGGTTACTGCATTCCAGGACTAACTCAAGTGCTATGGCTTTCTGTCTTCTCTTCTCCATCTCCCTCCCCAGGGAGCTCCTAAGGTTTACATCTTGCTTGCCCTAGGCTTCTGTTTTTAGTCCTAAGTCTGTGCCGCCCAAGAACTTGAATTAGAGGAGATAGCCTATATTTGCACATAAAATAAAGTCCTCAGGCAATGTGCTTATTTTCCAGCCACACAAGAATTTATCACGTCACTTTCATATAATTGAAGTTCAGACTCACTCCTCCCCATAACAATGTATGTTATCGTTTCAGAAACGAGATCCCAAAAGAACTCCCTGTGTACCCAATCCATCCTTTCAGTACCCAAGAGCTTCTGGCTCCTGTGAAACAGAATTACCATGGAAGCTTCTTGGAAGTCTGCCTGCTTCCTAAGACAGTGAGCTTCCTCCAGGCAGAGAATGAGAAGGACATAGCTCCATGGAGGTGGTGAAGGTGTGCTATTTAAATGTAATTTTCTTTTAATGTGGATTGGGGTCAGGGGACAGGGAGGTCAAACTTGCATGTGCATTTGGTATGTTGGTAAATGTGAGAGGTGTCTGTAGCACATTTACAGTGGTTGTAATTGAGACTGGTCTACTAAAGGTGACAGTCTGCTGGGAGTTTCTGGACTGAAGATCCCAGAGGGTACAATTGGGGTAGGAAGAGGTACAGTTGAATGTTAGTTTGTAAACTGTGGCATGAGAGGCAGGCTTTGTACACACAAGCATACACACACACACACACACACACACACACACACACACATCCTCCACAATGCTAGTTGTATTTTTGTTTTGAATGCGAAGAAAGGGTGATGGAATACACCCCTAAAAGACTGTCCGTGTGGTCTTCGCAATGCAGACCAGCTCATTTTATTTACTTCTGCCTTCTCTCATTCCCCCTTCACCAATCACTTATACCCAAGCCACTCCCCAT
This sequence comes from Rattus rattus, assembly GCF_011064425.1. Taxonomy (NCBI): domain Eukaryota; kingdom Metazoa; phylum Chordata; class Mammalia; order Rodentia; family Muridae; genus Rattus; species Rattus rattus. The sequence goes on from NC_046167.1 coordinate 38,862,538, forward strand.
GTGCTTACATCCTAATAAGGAAATCCATATAACTACTATCACAGTCTATAAAATATAGACAACAATACCTACTTCATATGATCAACTGAATTGATGCATAGGAAACACTTGTGTCAGTCATTAGCACATTTAAGTTTATCGTTAGTTTATTTATTATTAGTTTATGATGGTGCTTAAGAAGATAATCAGCAGTTTAAGGTGGAGAGTTAGGAATTGTTTTACAGAGAAGGTTGCAGTGCATGTACTATACCCTACCTTACTCAGCATTCAAACTTAGTTTCATCATTTTAAGAATCTCAGGGGACTTATATGTGCCTACAATGGGCAAAGATGTCTAAACCGGAGCCTGCTGTATAATTTAGGGCTGAGTATCTTGTATACACAAGGATGGGTGTTTTGTAGACATAAGGAGATATGAAAACACCACGCACACACATCTGCTAGTGACAAAGAATGATAGTAGTGTTTCCTTTCATGGTTGCATAGCCGATTAGGAGGGACAGTCACAAAAAAAAAAAAAAAAAAAATTCGAGCTCTCTGCTACCAGGCCCCTGGAGGGGAGCTCTCGCCCCGCCTGGTCGGGCGGGCACTCCTGAGGCAGCAGAGCGGAGGAGACCACCAACGCTGCCCACCCCTGCCCACATCCCTGGCCCAGGAGGAAACTGTATACGGCCTCTGGGTACCCGTAGAGGAGGGCCCAGGAGCAGCAGGTCCACTGCGTCTGAGACACCGCACCTGAAGGGACCGACCGGATAAACAGTTCTCTGCACCCAAATCCCATGGGAGGGAGAGCTAAACCTTCAGAGAGGCGGACACGCCTGGGAAACCAGAAGAGACTGCACGCTGCACACAGTACTGATCCCAGAGGAAAACACCAAAAGATATCTGGAACCCTGGTGCACGGAACCTCCCGGAAAGGGCGGCGCAGATCTTCCTGGTTGCTGAGGCCTCGGAGAGCTCATAGGCAACACCCCTCGAGCAAACTTGAGCCTGGGGACCACAGGTAAGACCAACTTTTCTGCTACAAACGACCTGCCTGGTGAACTCAAGACACAGGCCCACAGGAACAGCTGAAGACCTGTAGAGAGGAAAAACTACACGCCCAAAAGCAGAACACTCTGTCCCCATAACTGGCTGAAAGAAAACAGGAAAACAGGTCTACAGCACTCCTGAAACACAGGCTTATAAGACAGTCTAGCCACTGTCAGAAATAGCAGAACAAAGTAACACTAGAGATAATCTGATGGCGAGAGGCAAGCGCAGGAACCCAAGCAACAGAAACCAAGACTACATGGCATCATCGGAGCCCAATTCTCCCACCAAAGCAAACACGGAATATCCAAACACACCAGAAAAGCAAGATCTAGTTTCAAAATCATATTTGATCATGATGTTGGAGGACTTCAAGAAAGACATGAAGAACTCCCTTAGAGAAACACAGGAAAACATAAATAAACAAGTAGAAGCCTACAGAGAGGAATCGCAAAAATTCCTAAAAGAATTCCAGGAAAACATAAATAAACAAGTAGAAGCCCATAGAGAGGAGTCACAAAAATCCCTGAAAGAATTCCAGGAAAACACAATCAAACAGTTGAAGGAATTAAAAATGGAAATAGAAGCAATCAAGAAAGAACACATGGAAACAACCTTGGATATAGAAAACCAAAAGAAGAGACAAGGAGCTGTAGATACAAGCTTCACCAACAGAATACAAGAGATGGAAGAGAGAATCTCAGGAGCAGAAGATTCCATAGAAATCATTGACTCAACTGTCAAAGATAATGTAAAGCGGAAAAAGCTACTGGTCCAAAAACATACAGGAAATCCAGGACTCAATGAGAAGATCAAACCTAAGGATAATAGGTATAGAAGAGAGGAAGACTCCCAGCTCAAAGGACCAGTAAATATCTTCAACAAAATCATAGAAGAAAACTTCCCTAACCTAAAAAGAGAGATACCCATAGGCATACAAGAAGCCTACAGAACTCCAAATAGATTGAACCAGAAAAGAAACACCTCCCGTCACATAATAGTCAAAACACCAAACGCACAAAATAAAGAAAGAATATTAAAAGCAGTAAGGGAAAAAGGTCAAGTAACATATAAAGGCAGACCTATCAGAATCACACCAGACTTTTCACCAGAAACTATGAAGGCCAGAAGATCCTGGACTGATGTCATTCAGACCCTAAGAGAACACAAATGCCAGCCCAGGTTACTGTATCCTGCAAAACTCTCAATCAACATAGATGGAGAAACCAAGATATTCCATGACAAAACCAAATTTACACAATATCTTTCTACAAATCCAGCACTACAAAGGATAATAAATGGTAAAGCCCAACATAAGGAGGCAAGCTATACCCTAGAAGAAGCAAGAAACTAATCGTCTTGGCAACAAAACAAAGAGAAGAAAAGCACACAAACATAACCTCACATCCAAATATGAATACAACCGGAAGCAATAATCACTATTCCTTAATATCTCTCAACAACAATGGCCTCAACTCCCCAATAAAAAGACATAGATTAACAAACTGGATACGCAACGAGGACCCTGCATTCTGCTGCCTACAAGAAACACACCTCAGAGACAAAGACAGACACTACCTCAGAGTGAAAGGCTGGAAAACAACTTTCCAAGCAAATGGTCAGAAGAAGCAAGCTGGAGTAGCCATTCTAATATCAGATAAAATCAATTTTCAACTAAAAGTCATCAGAAAAGATAAGGAAGGACACTTCATATTCATCAAAGGAAAAATCCACCAAGATGAACTCTCAATCCTAAATATCTATGCCCCAAATACAAGGGCACCTACATATGTAAAAGAAACCTTACTAAAGCTCAAAACACACATTACACCTCACACAATAATAGTAGGAGATTTCAACACCCCACTCTCATCAATGGACAGATCATGGAAACAGAAATTAAACAGATTAAACAGAGACGTAGACAGACTAAGAGAAGTCATGAGCCAAATGGACTTAACAGATATTTATAGAACATTCTATCCTAAAGCAAAAGGATATACCTTCTTCTCAGCTCCTCATGGTACTTTCTCCAAAATTGACCATATAATTGGTCAAAAAATGGGCCTCAACAGGTACAGAAAGATAGAAATAATCCCATGCGTGCTATCGGACCACCACGGCCTAAAGCTGGTCTTCAATAACAATAAGGGAAGAATGCCCACATATACGTGGAAATTGAACAATGCTCTACTCAATGATAACCTAGTCAAGGAAGAAATAAAGAAAGAAATTAAAAACTTTTTAGAATTTAATGAAAATGAAAATACAACATACCCAAACTTATGGGACACAATGAAAGCTGTGCTAAGAGGAAAACTCATAGCATTGAGTGCCTGCAGAAAGAAACAGGAAAGAGCATATGTCAGCAGCTTGACAGCACACCTAAAAGCTCTAGAACAAAAAGAAGCAAATACACCCAGGAGGAGTAGAAGGCAGGAAATAATCAAACTCAGAGCCGAAATCAACCAAGTTGAAACAAAAAGGACCATAGAAAGAATCAACAGAACCAAAAGTTGGTTCTTTGAGAAAATCAACAAGATAGATAAACCCCTAGCCAGACTAACGAGAGGACACAGAGAGTGTGTCCAAATTAACAAAATCAGAAATGAAAAAGGAGACAGAACTACAGATTCAGAGGAAATTCAAAAAATCATCAGATCTTACTATAAAAGCCTATATTCAACAAAACTTGAAAATCTGCAGGAAATGGACAATTTCCTAGACAGATACCAGGTACCGAAGTTAAATCAGGAACAGATAAACCAGTTAAACAACCCCATAACTCCTAAGGAAATAGAAGAAGTCATTAAAGGTCTCCCAACCAAAAAGAGCCCAGGTCCAGACGGGTTTAGTGCAGAATTCTATCAGACCTTCATAGAAGACCTCATACCAATATTATCCAAACTATTCCCACAAAATTGAAACAGATGGAGCACTACCAATTCCTTCTATGAAGCCACAATTACTCTTATACCTAAACCACACAAAGACCCAACAAAGAAAGAGAACTTCAGACCAATTTCCCTTATGAATATCGATGCAAAAATACTCAATAAAATTTGGCAAACCGAATCCAAGAGCACATCAAAACAATCATCCACCATGATCAAGTAGGCTTCATCCCAGGCATGCAGGGGATGGTTTAATACGGAAAACCATCAACGTGATCCATTATATAAGCAAACTGAAAGAACAAAACCACATGATCATTTCATTAGATGTTGAGAAAGCATTTGACAAAATTCAACACCCCTTCATGATAAAAGTCCTGGAAAGAATAGGAATCCAAGGCCCATACCTAAACATAGTAAAAGCCATATACAGCAAACCAGTGGCTAACATTAAACTAAATGGAGAGAAACTTGAAGCAATCCCACTAAAATCAGGGACTAGACAAGGCTGCCCACTCTCTCCCTACTTATTCAATATAGTTCTTGAAGTTCTAGCCAGAGCAATCAGACAACAAAAGGAGGTCAAGGGGATACAGATTGGAAAAGAAGTCAAAATATCACTATTTGCAGATGATATGATAGTATATTTAAGTGATCCCAAAAGTTCCACCAGAGAACTACTACAGCTGATAAACAACTTCAGCAAAGTGGCTGGGTATAAAATTAACTCAAATAAATCAGTAGCCTTCCTCTACACAAAAGAGAAACAAGCCGAGAAAGAAATTAGGGAAATGACACCCTTCATAATAGATCCAAATAATATAAAGTACCTCGGTGTGACTTTAACCAAGCAAGGGAAAGATCTGTACAATAAGAACTTCAAGACACTGAAGAAAGAAATTGAAGAAGATCTCAGAAGGTGGAAAGATCTCCCATGCTCATGGATTGGCAGGATTAATATAGTAAAAATGGCCATTTCACCAAAAGCGATCTACAGATTCAATGCAATCCCCATCAAAATACCAATCCAATTCTTCAAAGAGTTAGACAGAAAAATTTGCAAATTCATCTGGAATAACAAAAACCCAGGATAGCTAAAACTATCCTCAACAATAAAAGGACTTCAGGGGAATCACTATCCCTGAACTCAAGCAGTATTACAGAGCAATAGTGATAAAAACTGCATGGTATTGGTACAGAGACAGACAGATAGACCAATGGAACAGAATTGAAGACCCAGAAATGAACCCACACACCTATGGTCACTTGATTTTTGACAAAGGAGCCAAAACCATCCAATGGAAAAAAGATAGCATTTTCAGCAAATGGTGCTGGTTCAACTGGAGGTCAACATGTAGAAGAATGCTTATCACCCTGTACAAAGCTTAAGTCCAAGTGGATAAAGGACCTCCACATCAAACCAGATACACTCAAACTAATAGAAGAAAAACTAGGGAAGCATCTGGAACACATGGGCACTGGAAAAAATTTCCTGAACAAAACACCAATGGCTTATGCTCTAAGATCAAGAATCGACAAATGGGATCTCATAAAACTGCAAAGCTTCTGTAAGGCAAAGGACACTGTGGTTAGGACAAAACAGCAACCAACAGATTGGGAAAAGATCTTTACCAATCCTACAACAGACAGAGGCCTTATATCCAAAATATACAAAGAACTGAAGAAGTTAGACTGCAGGGAGACAAATAACCCTATTAAAAATGGGGTTCAGAGCTAAACAAAGAATTCACAGCTGAGGAATGCCGAATGGCGAGAAACACCTAAAGAAATGTTCAACATCGTTAGTCATAAGGGAAATGCAAATCAAAACAACCCTGAGATTTCACCTCACACCAGTGAGAATGGCTAAGATCAAAAACTCATGTGACAGCAAATGCTGGCGAGGATGTGGAGAAAGAGGAACACTCCTCCATTGTTGGTGGGATTGCAGACTGGTACAACCATTCTGGAAATCAGTCTGGAGGTTCCTCAGAAAATTGGACATTGAACTGCCTGAGGATCAGCTATACCTCTCTTGGGCATATACCCAAAAGATGCCCCAACATATAAAAAAGACACGTGCTCCACTATGTTCATCGCAGCCTTATTTATAATAGCCAGAAGCTGGAAAGAACCCAGATGCCCTTCAACAGAGGAATGGATACAGAAAATGTGGTACATCTACACAATGGAATATTACTCAGCTATCAAAAACAATGACTTTATGAAATTCATAGGCAAATGGATGGAACTGGAAAATATCATCCTGAGTGAGCTAACCTAATCACAGAAAGACATACATGGTATGCACTCATTGATAAGTGGCTATTAGCCCAAATGCTTGAATTACCCTAGATGCCTAGAACAAATGAAACTCAAGACGGATGATCAAATGTGAATGCAGATCGCTCCTGAGAGACACAGCCAGAACACAGCAAATACAGAGGCGTATGCCAGCAGGAAACCACTGAACTGAGAACAGGACCCCCGTTGAAGGAATCAGAGAAAGAACTGGAAGAGCTTGAAGGAGCTCGAGACCCCATATGTACAGCAACGCCAACCAACCAGAGCTTCCAGGGACTAAGCCACTACCCAAAGACTATACATGGACTGACCCTGGACTCTGACCTCATAGGTAGCAATGAATATCCTAGTAAGAGCACCAGTGGAAGGGGAAGCCCTGGGTCCTGCTAAGACTGAACCCCCAGTGAACTAGACTGTTGGGGAGAGGGCAGCAATGGGGGGAGGGTTGGAAGGGGAACACCCATAAGGAAGGGGAGGGGGGGGGGGATGTTTGCCCGGAAACCGGGAAAGGGAATAACACTCGAAATGTATATAAGAAATACTCAAGTTAATACATCTGAAAAAAAAAAAAAAAGAAATGCAACGTATAGGAGGGCCAAGCCCACTGTGGTCCATGCCATGGTTATATAAAAATTCCGGTAGAACAAGTCTTGGGAAAGAAGTTAGGAAACAAAATTCCTTCACAGCCTCTGTTTCTTTTCTGTCTCCAGGCTCCTGCCTTGCATTCCCAACCCTGGCTTTCCTTCACAATGGACTATAAATGTCAGTGCAAATAAACCCATTCCTCCCCCCAAAAAAAAAATTCAAGATCTAGAATTCAATTTCTACTGACTGAATATTGGTTTTTTTTTTTACCATGATGAAGTAGGAAATTTAAGTAAGTTGAGGGTCATCTATCTGTTCTGAATAATTCCACCAACATGAAATTCAAGAATAAAATTTTATATAAAAGAGCAGATTTACGGGAACATTGCAGTGTAATCTAATATTTAAAATTAAGTGAACATTTTAATGCTATTTGTTCCCGGTGACAGGATTCCAGTTGGTTGTTTTGGAAACACACATAGCAGCTTCAAAAACCCAACTGGTGTCAGGGGTGTGGAGACAACAGTTGCATCTCTGATGGGTGAGGCAAGGTTGCCAGTCCTACTTCTGCTAATTCTTGGGGTGGTGACTTGCAGCACTCTACTAAACCCCTCAGTGTCCCACTTCCTCCCTGTGAGCAAGAGGTGCTAATGGAGCCTGTGTCTTAGGACTGCATAGACATCTAGACAAGATGAAGCATTGCCTCTTCCCCCAGAGTCTGTGGCAAGCCCTCAGGACATGCCAGTTACTGATGTCAAAGAAAAGTTCAATGCAGAGAACTGTGAATCTGGAGGGAATAACCCGTATTTCTGGATTACCTGCAGAAATGCTGGTGATAGACATTTATGGTGGAGGGAGACGATCTGGAGCAGTCCCTGAGGAGAGTGGAAAAAGTTTCTGAGTCAGCTGCAGACAGGGGCTCAGGCTGACTAGCAGCTCAGAATGCCCTTGAGTGGAAGCTGGGCACTTCTAGATGAAATCCTTCCTGTTCAGCCACAGCCAAAAAGGGTTGCTGAAATTTTCCTAAGTCAGCAGCTAAAATGGAGGGTGAGGGCTGACATTTTAAGGTTGAAATTGCAGCACCACAAGGAATGGCAAGAGGTTAAACTGGAGGAGATGAAGAAATGAAATCTGGTGTATAAAATAACTGCAGACAGTATGTTTAAATCAGGTATGTTATTTATGATCAGATCAAGTTGAACATTGTGTGAATAACTGTGGATAAGGTACATATATCATGGTGATTGTGGATGTCACTAAAACCCAAATCACTTGCTGCTAGGATTGAAATCAGAAATGTCCCTAAAGACTTGTCAGTTGACAGCTTTGTCCCCCAAGGTAATGCTCAGAGTTGGAGCTTCAGAGATGTGACTCAATCATGAGGGCTGTGACTTCATCAATGATCCACTTACTGGTGAGCTCATAACTTGACAGGCTACTATAGAGTGAAGAAAATCCCTGATCTAGTTGAAGGAAGAGAGTCTTTGAGGGAGGAAACCTTCCTTCTGGCCCCTTCTCTCTTTGCTTATGTGTCACCATAGTGAGTTGCTTTGCACTTCCCCCTCCCAACTCCGCATCTTGGTGTCTTGTCCCTACATAAACCCATGAACAAAGCCAAGTAGTCATAAGTTGAAACCTTTGGACTATAAGCCCAAGCAATCCTGTCCTCATTTTAAGTTGCTTCTCATAGGTCTTTTGTCAACCTGATAAAAGCTGACTAATATGTTTGCTGTCCTCCACAGAGATACATTGCTTTCTTCCAATACCAAATAGTTGCTATGATAAGACAATATTAATGGGCTATTTGACCACTAGAATTTTTTTCTACTTAAAAATTTCCTTTTCTAGAAACCAGTAGAATCTACAATTTCTTTGGAGGAATTAAGAAAATTTCACTGACAGTCAATCACAGAAGAAGCATGAAACATGTGTCCTGGGCATTTGTTTTAATTTTTCTTAATAAAAAAAAAAAAAACCAAAACTCCAGTTCTGTGGTATGCCCCTCTTTCTCTCTCTTCCTCCCTCCCTCCTTTCCACCCTACCTCCCTTTTTAGAGGTGGAGTAAGCCTTAGGTTTTGCTATTCAGATGCAGCTCACATTTTTTGTTTGTTTGTTTGTTTTGTTTTGTTTGAGACAGGATCTCTGTGATGGATAGATTTTATGTCAACTTGATACAAAATGAGGTCATTTTGGAAGAAGGAATCTTAACTGAGAAAGTATCTCCATAGGATTGGCCTGTTGGTAAGTCTATGAGCATTATCTTGGCTGATGATTAATGTGGAAGATCCCAGACCATTGTGAGTAGTGATACCCTGGGCAGATGGTAAGAAAACCAGTGAGCAGCACTACCCCATGGCTTCTGCTTCAGTTAACACTTGGTTCCTGCCTTGAGTTTCTGTCCTAGCTTTCCTGGTTATTAGACAACAAACTGTAAGATAAATTAAACCTGTTCCTTCACAAATTCCTTTTTTCTTTGTATATTATTACAGCAAGAGAAACTGCAACTAACACAGTTTCTCACTGGCCTGAAAGTCTGACTAGGGAAGGTAGCTGGAGAGCAAGCTTTAGGGATTCGCTTGTCTCTGTCTGCCAGAACAGTGAGAAAAATTGTGTGCCACCATGTTTAGCTTTTATATGGGTCCAGGGTTTGCAACACAGGCCCTCATCCTTGTATGGCAAATGCTTTACTAACTGAGCCATCTCTCCAACCCCTAGTAATTAATACTTTTACTCAGAAAAATCATGTGTATTGTTTAAGCCACAAAGTATTATAGTTGGCTTTATTTAAACACAAATAACATGTTTAAAAATCCAAACTTGTTATTATATACAGGAAAGTCATAATTCTAGGGAAAGGGTTATACAATTATTTCAATAGGAAGCTCATGAAAATCAATACTGTGAGCCCTAACTACTTTTATATTGTACTCTGATCTACAGTGTGTGAACATAATTAGGTCAACATTTACAGCCTTGCCTAACCACAATCAAACTAAAAATTTTCAAAAATGATATGACACAGGATACTCTCAAAAACCATGTCAAATAATCATGACAGTGAAAATAATCTTATTAGATGTCATTTTAGTAATATTTTAATGCATTATCTGTGTGTAGTATTGTTGGTATGCTAAGCATTGTATATCTATTTGCTTGCTTTACTTAAGAAACCTGTGAGGGCAATACTTTATTATAGTCATCTCATGAGTAAGGAAGATAAGCTCAGAGGACAGCAATCAGCTGGTCAGATTTTCTTAGGATGTGGAATTTTTAGTACTGACCCCTGAAATGCTCTGGACATCTTAAGGTGAGTTAGTTGTCCTATAAGTGTAATTCATTTGTTTTTTGATGGGTAAAGATGGGCTTAAATCCCTGATTTATTTATTTGGTTCTCATATCTATTACCAATACAGCTCAAAATTATTGTTAATAGTGGAATAACCTAGGCTTTTTCTAATGGGAGGAGAGATCAAAGATGAAGTAAGATAAATGTTTTATATAATTGAAGATATTATCTGATAAACATTATCAATAAGGAAGTAGGATATACAATCCTTATATAAATATCAGTATCCCTCATACATAGCAAAAGGAAAAGCCATGATCATGATACAAATGGCAACAAACTTATGGATGTGAAAAGAAGGGAACCCTTAGATACTGAGGGCAGTGTATACATAAGTTGCCAGTCCACAAACCACTGAGCACACAAATCCCTTTATAACATTTCTAGTGTCTGTAGAGGTTCCTGGAAAGTGGCATTCAGAGCAGAGCCCACTCACCTGGGGAAGTGGGTAGAGATGACACTGTGATTGGACAGCATCCTGCTTGCAAAATTCCAGAGCATAGCACACCACATCAGCCTTCATAGCTTCACCGAGTCTGGCAGGAAATGGAACAAAGTAAAACCTATTAAGATCTCTCAGGCATTAGGAAGCAGAAGCTCTATCAGGGAAAGTTAAATCCCCAGGATGCATTCTGATGCTCTCACAACCTGGCCTTAGAATATCACCTGGCCATCTACTGGACTGTGATTTCCTATAACCCTTCTCTCTCCTGCCTCTTGCATGAAGTCCTGAAAACTGGACAGTGCACACAATTCCTGAGCTATGAGTTAGCCCCTCAGAAGAACATGCCAGTGTTTTCAGGAGAAGCCACAAAAATTACTGGGAAAGGAAAAACAGAAAGAATATAATTAGATGGGAGAAACATTTAAAGTTTACTGGACCTAATAGGAAAAACTATATTGCTATATGTAGTTTTATACACTTAAAATTGTTTTTTTAGATTTATTACAAATTTTGGGTTTTTTTGTTTTTGTTTTAAAAACTCAGTTATGTTATGTGAATATGTTTTGTTTTAACCCAGGTCTGGGACATGGGGCTTCTTCAGACTGTCCACAGCTGACTATGATTTGTCTCATGCTCTGGCAGGGGCATGATTCTGCCAGCTGAAGATAATTTTCAGTTTGAGTTCTGGGGACTCTTGAGAGGGTATGAAAAATGCCAGAGCTCTGAGGGGTGGCAGTGCCTGCTGCTCCCCCTGCTGTTGCCTCTGCTGCTGGTGGTAGTTCCTGCTGCTGCATTTGCTGTTTGCTGGATTGCTGGTTGCTTGCTGGAGATACACTGATGACAAAGATTGGACTTACACCAAGGAATTCAACACTGCCAATCAGCAGGAAGAAGTCTAAAGAGTTTTGTAACCCTTTTCCCCTCTAACCTTCTTTCTCACCTACCTAGTGTTGGGAAGTTGAAAGGGATTAGGATGGAGAAGGGTGGAAGATACAAGAACTCAATAAAGTAGCCCAAAAGTATGGTTATGCTAGAGATAATCTAAATCACCTCTTCCCTTTTAAATTAACATATCTTTTAGTCTTGTAAATAAAAAAAAATTAATGTTGATTTGTTTCTTTTCTAGTAGATGCCAGAAGGACAGGGATATTCAAATACTATGGTTGTGTCTGTACTCAAAAGAGTTACAACATGAAGAATGGTTCATCTTCATTGTCAAGTTTAGTATACTTAAAACAATCTAGGAGAAGTATCCTCCATGAGGGCGTCCACAGAGAGGTCATAGAGTGGTGCTATCTGATGGGCTAGTGGTCCAGACTTAATGAGAGAGAGTAAAGGAGAAAGTTTGATGATCTCTAAGAGAGCAAATCTCCCTGTGCTTATTAATTGAGGATGTAACATGACCTTGACTTATGCTTTCATCATAGTTATTAATTGTATCCCCTCAAATCATGAGCGAAAATAATTTCTTCTTCTTTAAGTTGCTTCTTGCCAGATACTTGGTCAGAGCAACTAGAAGAGTAACTATTACAGAAAATTATTATGGGGAAGTGAGTCCATTACTGTGACTTTCCAAAAATGTAGTTCATGGGCCTTCTGAACTTTTTATAGTAGAAATGTAGAAGAGGTGAGAGCTGTGGGTCTGGGTAAACAGAGAATAATGGATAATTCTTATGAGAGTTCAAATGACAAGAATGCTTATAGAAGTAATTCAGAAAGGACTCTAAAAGATTTTAAAGAGGAATAAGTACTACCTGAAATTAAAGATAATTTATAGTGTATTCTAGCAAATAATCTGGTTGAGTTTTGTTCATCCCTTAAAAATCCAAGTGAGACTGAATTCAAAAGTAGTGAAATACATTGTTTTGTGAGAGAAATTTCATTATTTCATTCAGGCTGTGACATGGTTGTTACGCTCTTCATTTAGAGAGGTTTAGAGTTCAAAGCAAAATGCTCTGGAACATGTTCTGGTGGTGAGTAAAGGAATATTAGAAAGTTTATGGTTAAAGACAAGGTGGTTGTTGACAAAACATCTTTAATTGTCAGAATAGCAATTGAAGCTATTGAAGATAAAATACGAGTTTCATGGTGACATCAAGAAAGGTATAAATATCCTTCCTATTTAACGCTCCGTGGAGTAACAATGTAAATTAATTTTAAAAGAAGACATCTGAAACTTAGAGACATCAGGTCAGTATCCTGAAAACAAGGGCAGACTAGGGAAATATTTTTCTAGGTTCAGCCATCCTCTTAGATACTGCTACATCTGTGGTACCAGGGGCCAAGACTAAGTTTTAAAATGGCAACAGAACTTTGCATTGTTCATATGCACAACATAAGAGCTACAGAGTCATAAAAGCTTGTAACAATACCTTAGAAGGATGCCAAGGGGCATTGGGGATTTAGCTCAGTGGTAGAGCGCTTGCCTAGGAAGCGCAAGGCCCTGGGCTCGATCTCCAGCTCCGAAAAAAAGAACCAAAAAAAAAAGGAAGGATGCCAAGGTCAGACAATAAATAGTAGAGTCAGATTATGAGTGTAGAGTCATCAATAAGCTGTTCATGAAGTGATGGAGGTAAAGCCTAACTGGCACTGGAGTCTCCAGGGCATGGAAGAGACCAATATGGTGCATGTGACATTTATTGAGGAAATAAGCACTATTGTGTAGAGGTTGATCTAAGTGGGAGGTCACAATTGTCGCGGTAATGATAGTTGAAGGCTAGTCAACTCCACCGAGTCACAGATGATATTTCAGAAGTGTTTTCTTTAGATCTTTCTAAATGTTTGTTAGAATTCAACATGAATCTGTCTAGTTCTGGGATTTTATTTTGGACATCCTACTTCATTTTGTGAGTTTCATGAATGAAAACATTAATTAAATCCAGTCACTCTACAGGTTTAATTCACATGTTAAGGCCATTTATGTTAAAGATTTTCATTAAACATTCACTGTTACTGGTTCAATGCACCAATCAATCCTAAAAAGAGAAGCTTCTTACTGTAGATGGAACTTAACACAGAGACCCACAACCAGACAATGCAAAGACAATAAACGACCTGGGAACACTCAATCTTAAATGGAATATCTTTATCAAAGCCCTCTCCTCAAGGCTAGAGACTTATGCAGAAGAGAAGGCAGAAAGAATGGAAGGGACAGGGGTGAAGCATTGTGTCTGAGCCAGAGCTCCTGAGAAGCGTCCTTTAACTGAGCTAGTAGGGAACAACAGGAGAGGGGAGAAAGCCTGCCTCATTCATTCTCTCTCTCTCTCTCTCTCTCTCTCTCTCTCTCTCTCTCTCTCTCTCTCTCTCAATTTTTATTGATTCTTTGTGAATTCTACATTATGCACCCCAATCTATGTGCTCTCTACTTTTGCAACCTCCCTTTATCCAAAGAAAGGGTAGAATGATAATAATATCTTGTCATGGAAACTGCCATGTGTCATAGGGTATAACACAGTATACCAACTTGTCCACACATCCTTACTTGCAAATGTTCATTGCAATGAGTCACTGATCTGTTTTGAGAACTCTGGCTTCTGCTACACTATCTATACTGGATCCTCATGAGGATTCCTCTAGGATAATTTGTTGTTGCCCTGTGTCATGGAGATCATGCCGCTTTGTTTCTATAGGACTGGCCCTTTCATGTACTCCAGCAGATTATAGATGGGATGGATGTTGGGGTGTGCCAAATCAAAATCCTGGATATAGGTCTGGGAGAGTCAACTCTGCTGTGCCCAAGCCACCAGGGTGAGCTCTCCAGCACTGGTTTGGCTACTTCATTCAATGCTACAGCTGGCAAGGGCAGAGGCAGTTCTCCTGCTCTCAATTACTCAGGGCAGGCTCACCTGTACCTTTGCCACCATGATCAGCTCTTCTGTGCTGCCGAGGTGAAGTACAGGGCCAGCTCTCCTGAGATCACACCCTTGGGTCCAGGTCCCTCACTCCTCCACCTCCAGGTCCAGCTGTACTGTACTGTTAGGGTGAGGTGAGCCTCAAGTGCTGAGGCTGGTGAAGGGCAGGACCAACTCTTCCACTCTCCTGACCTGAAGGCTACTTGCCTCAGGAAATAAGGAGCAAGGAGATAAGGGCATTTCTCCTTAGCCCAAGACACCCCCATCAGACTAGAGGTGGTCCAGCTCTCCCTCACATCCTTGGGGCTAGCTTATCAGTTCTCCAGGTGTCAGGATTAGCATTATTATGCTACCCAGGCAAGGGGTGGGGCCAGCTCAATATAGTGTCTGAGGTAGCAGTCCAGACCAGGGACATCTCATGGCCTTTCCTGGTAACCTGGGCCTGGAACATAAAACAGAGCCCAGCTGCCATAGAACCATAGACTCAGATATGGCCCCCAGCAGCAGCATGAGCTTAGATGTTCCTGTGGCCTCATGTGGCAGTGCAAGCCTCTCAGATCAGCATGATCCCCCACTCCCTCACCCCGTACCTCCCTCTCTCCCACCAAGCAGTATGGCCCTCAGATATCCATATAGTCTCCATTGGCATCCCAGACCATAAATATCCCTTTGGGTTTTGGTGGTAACTTGGGCCACAGACATCAACACGGACATGGTTGTAGCAGGACCACAGCCCTGGGCCAGGACTTCATCGTGTTCTTATCAAATCTCCAACTTTCTCCACTGTGTACAAACCCTCCATTTTGCTTTCTTTTCCTTCTCTTCACCTTGTACTCTATCTTTCCTATTGCTCCACCACACATTCATCTAACATAGCAGTGCCTGCAGCAGGTACTTGGGGGCCTTTACTCTTTTATGGGTCTTTATAATGAATCTTTAATTTTTTTTAAAATAAGGATGAGGTAAAATTTTTTCTCCATGTTCACAAATCATGCAATTGGATTTCCCACACTTGAGGAAATCTCAGGGCTCAGCACATCCTCATTGCTAAGCCCTGCCCTGAGAAAATCACCTTCGTGATCTGGAACTTGGTATGTAGACCAGGCTGGCCTTGATCTCACAGAGGGAGCCTACCTTGCTCTGTAGGAGCTGGGACTACAGGTGTGAGCCTGTATATCCAGTTTGAGTTTAATCAATTCTGTAATTATTTTGTGAAGAACAGTGTTACAATGCTTTCTACTTTTTATGCCAATAAAAGCTATTATGTTTAAGCTGTGCTATAATTATTATAATTTCTGCTCTTTAGTTTTCTTATAAAAATGTCCTTTCCTGATCTCTGAAGGCTACTGCACCTGAAAAGCAGGGTTTATGTGTTACAGGGGAGCAACAGGGAGGACCAGGAAGTGTGAATAGACTAAAAGGGGAAGCAGCTGGATTTTCTGAAGCACCATTGAGAACAACAGAGTTCAGGAGCAGACAGGAGACTTGTATCTGTATATGGCCTAAAATGGAATTTCTGCATATAAAGTAGATAAGAAAGTCCCTTAATACACTTCTCAAAATTTACATGTTAAGACCTAACCTTCATGAAGTATATTGAGAGTGTAGGAAGAGGTTGTGCTTATGAATAGAATCAGTGCCCATTTATAAAGGAGGCTCAAGGAACTTTTTTTTTTGCTGATTTTGTCTCATGAGTTTAGGGGGAAGAAGGTAGCATCTATAGAGCAAAGAGTGGACCCTAGCAGGCATCTAGTCTACTGACACCTTGATCCTGTAGCCCAATTCTCTAGATCCGTAAGTGGTAAATTTCTGTTGTTTTTAAATTTTTCAATGTCAGGTGTTTTTATATAAAAGTTCAAACAAATCAAGACACTAAATGGCAAGTTTTGGAGGAAATGTCTGTTTCTCAGGTTCCCTCTTTGCGTGCCATGGCTATGGCTATGATAGAAATTCAATTGTTGCATAATTAGTCCATGAATTATTGAGAACTGACTAGTATGAGGTAATAGGAAGGGTGCCCTCCAGGTCAGGAAATGTATTTAATATTGGAAGGTGGCTATTCAGGTAAAATTAAATCATGAAGTTATCATTTTCAGAACCTGAATCAACTCAAAGCAGTTTCTGACTATTTAAAACGAGGTTCAAGAAAAGGATGAACAGAGAGATCCCTATCAGCATGGATCTGGCAGGGTGCTGGCATTGAAGGGATGCTGTTGCTACAGGATGCTGGTTTTGACAGCAGGCTGGAACTGATACAGCACTGGAGCTGACAGATGCAGGTGCTGGCACTGATAGTATGCCTTTATGGGCAAACAAGTAGTGGACAAACCCAGTCATCGCAACTGTATTTCTCCAAAACAATCTTATCCTTCATCTTTCTCTGCTTCCTTCCTTTCCTCCATCCTATTTGCATCCTTCTTCTTTTGACAGATATATATATATATATACATATATATATATATATGTCAAAACTCAGTAGTTTAGCATAAATTTTTGGAACCTACTTTTAATAAGGATTTAACCTTTCCTCTAGCCCCACCACCCAGCAAAGATAGTGGAAGAGAAAAGTTATTAGGATAAAAGGGAAGTGGATCTGTTCAGCAATATTTCTTTGGGGGTGAACTTGATCTTCTTTGACTGCAGTTCAGTCCTGTAGCAAACAGCAAACACAACTTAGCAGCTGCAGAACAGTCCTCTATGCAGGCAGACTCCAGGCACTAACTGGCTGCTACACTTCAGTCTTTACAGCAAACAGACACCAGGCAGGTGTAGTTCAATCTTGAAGACTTGAGCACTTCCATGCTCACTAACTAGCCTGAGGCGAGGCTGCAGACATGACAAGCTGCCTTAGGAATCTCATGAGTTCTTGGGCGAATTATCACAAATTGAGCTCAACGACGCTATGTTAAATGTGTGTCTTTTGAGAAGACTAGCAAGGCAGAGCAAACCAAACCAAAGCTCAATGATCGTCTTCCACTGTATGTGGGCTTATACTCCTTCATCCTTGGTCCTTTCACATGTTTGCTATATCAAAACATCCTTTCCTGTGTATCTGCTTCAGGAAAACAGTCTTTGACATGTTTGTGTTAGCAAGACATCCTTTAACCTGTGTGCCCCAGCAAACCATCATTTGACCTAACTAACTTTCCAAAGAAACAAAAGTTTCCATATTATAGTAGAGTGGTAATTAAATTATAAATACAAGTCCTAAGTGCTGTTCTGGAGATTTGCACAGCATGTTGTTGGTGCATTTGTGAATGTGTGTGTGCTAATTTTCTTGTATGTGGTAAGAGTGGAATGTTCATATTAGCTTGGAGAGGATCAGGGAAACTTCCAGAAGAGGTGACCAAGAGCTAGGGGTCCAAAGAAGTAGGATGATGTGTCTGGGATAGGTTTTAGGTGTCTGAAACACAGGAAGTAATTGTAAAGGTCTTTAGGCAGAAGCAACTTGTAGTGTGAGCAAAACACTATGGAATGTGGTATGCTGGGAGGTAGCAAGGGATGTGTTTGGATGGGCTATTAGGGCCCATTCATGAAGACTCGTGTATGGAGTTAGAATCCTGACAAGGAAGTGCAGATCTTAAAGAATACTATATAAGGGGATGCCATAGTTAGGATTACATTAAAAACACACTATTTTTTTCCTGTAAAAATAGATAGATTGGTAGATTTTGAAATGTAAGGACAACTGTCAAGCCCATGGCCTGACTTTAATTCATAGATCATAATAATAATTGGGGTATTGGGTAAAGGGGTTCCTTCTGTATTTATAGTCAGAATCCAGAATAAACCATTTCTAGTAACAGATGAGTTCTGTATTAATAGAGACAGGTGAACACAAGGTGCACTGATCATCTCTCAGATCTGCATGATTTTAAGCTTCTGTTTTTAAACTTCTCTGGCTCTAGGTTATGCTATTGTAGGAGTTGACATTGTCTTTTGAGCTTTACCATTATACACCCAACTCTCAGGCTAAAAGTACATTCATTATAGAGGTATTCAAAGGAGTACTATATACGTGGAGGGATCCAGAAAACAACCTACATGGCCATTAGTGAGTGAGTACATGAATAGCAACCTAGAGACACAGTTCAGTATCAGTCAGACACAGTGAATGTGCTATAGTGATGACAGCTATATAGGTGATCATAAATGTACATAAATGACATATATAAAAAGTGAAACATAATAACACTAAAAATATATACTTTAAAGCATTATACACAATACATATCATGTAATATAGTATATATTATTATTATTGTGTGTGCATGATGAAGAAGGCATGTGCTGTGGCACAGGTATGGAGCTCAGATGACAACTTTGTGGAATCAGTTCTCTCCTTCAACCTTTACGTGGGTCTCAGGAACTCAAGTGGTCTGGCTTGTGTGATAACTACCTTTATCTGCTAAGTCATCTTGCTGATATATATATATATATATATATATATATATAT
Organism: Rattus rattus; assembly: GCF_011064425.1. Lineage (NCBI taxonomy): Eukaryota > Metazoa > Chordata > Mammalia > Rodentia > Muridae > Rattus > Rattus rattus. The sequence continues at coordinate 38,881,451 of NC_046167.1, forward strand.
ATATATATATAGAGAGAGAGAGAGAGAGAGAGAGAGAGAGGACACAGAGCAGAACAGAACCTAAGATGCTATTCTTGGGAGTAGGCAAGATAAAAGAGTTTATAAGGTTAGACTCAGTTTATTGTCACAGTCCTATAATTTGTTTGTGGCATGGTTTTGGGTGCATGTTATATAATTCAGACTGGGTAAATAAGTCACAAACATGAGAAAACCATATATGGATGTATGGATGTAAGCACGGCAGAAATGAAACTATTCTAAAGAGACACTTGTGTCACTCAATCTTACTGTCATATCAGATTATTTAAAAATGGATCTCAATAATGCAAATTTCCCCAGGAATCCCATGCTGGGAAAACGAAAACACTGGAAGCCTGGATGTAGCCAGAGGGGACCTTGTTTCCTAGAAAAGAGATTTCCCAGTTTTCACCACCTGTAAGAATGCTTCACAGAATGAAACTGAAGCCCAGACAATGATGGGTCAATGGCTTAGATGTCCACATCGCTGGCCCTCTATTTAAACTTTAGTCTCATTTCAAAACAGAAGATGAACTGGAGGACATTGCTACCATCTCTTTCCTCTTCCCATTGTGGCCACATTGAACAAACCTCCCTTTCTACTTCTTTACTGTTAACTTGGCCATTTTAATTGGCTTGGAGATGGATGGTCTGGACCAGTGACTGCACTGGGGCACAGATTGTAACCTCAAGTTGAGTAATATGGATCATTGTTGAGAGACTGTCATGAGCATGAACATGATTCCTCCTATCCTATCCAGTGTTGCAAAGAGTGATCAAAGCAGAAGGAAAAGAATGAGAAAGCAAGCAAGCAGACAAAGGTGGCACAGAGGCACTGAGGCGAATAGGCTAGGAACTCTGGAGGACAGAGGGCTGAAAGCTACTGGAAGAGAGAAGTGTACAGTGGCTCAGAGACAGAGTCAGCCACCTGCTTAGGCAGTGGATAGCACAGGGTTATTTGTTGGTGGTGCTGTCTGTAAATCTTATGTGCAAAGTGTTTGGGAAGAAACAGAGCCAGATTCCATACTATACATCTATACTCATATATGACTATACACTATACTCACAGTTTTATGATGTCTGAGCCAAATGTTTGAACCAAGAAATAGCAGGAGGTCTTCAAGAACAGCTTTTCTAAGAAAAATGAAAAGGTAAATAGAATAAATTTTATCTATTATCATAGCTTAGAACATGAGTCAGTGTTTATAAAGAACTAAGATTAAATGATTAGTACTGACTGAGTATTAGGTTTGATGGTTTGGTAATTTTACACTTGATCTTAGCCAAAAGGCTGAAAAGCAATGATTTGGTAATTTTAAAGTTACCACAGCTATTAAAGTATCACTTCTGGATTTGGGCAATGGACCAGAGGATCTGCATTGTGACTCACATCCATCTGTAGCTCCAGATCCAGGGGATCAGATACCCACTTCTGGACTTTTCATGCATCAGGCACATAAGTGGTACACAGACATGCACATAGGTAAAATATTCAGACCTATAAGAAGTAACCCTTTTCATAGGATATTTGTGTGAATACTATTTTTCTCCAGATATTTGAAGATAGTTTCTTATAAAATTGCAGATTTCATTTTTTACAGAGAGGAATATAAAAATGTTGGCTAAGATCTCTTTTGTTGAGTGACAAACATATTGAGAAAGAATCAGGGAAACTACCTTGATTTGAAGCTTTTACAATAGCCTCAAAAAATGAAATATCTTATGATAATGTTAGCATTTCAAGTGGATGAATACCAAACTTATATAATAAAAACTTTTATACACTAAAGGAAGAAATTAAAAAATATACCAGAAGATGGAAAGATCTCCCTTGCTTGGGATTGGTAGGAGTAACATTGTGAAAATGGCCATCGCACCCAAAACAGTCTTCAAATTCAAGACAATCCCTACAAGAAATTCCAACATAATTCTTCACAAAAATTGAAAAACAAAAATCTCATGTGGAAACAAACAAACAAACAAAAAACAAAGGGTAAGTAAAATAATCCTGAATAACAAAATTCCAAGTTATACTAAAGAGCTGTAGTAATAAAAACAGCATGGTATTTGCATAAAAACAGACACATTGATCAATGGAATTGAATTAATGTCCAAGATGTAATTCCACACAGCATGGATAACTGATTTTTCATAAGTTGAAGAAAATCATTTTGGAGAAAAGATGGCATTCTGAACAAGTGATGCTGATAAAAATGTACCCACATATAAAAATGCAAATAGATACATATCTATCACTGTACATCAAAATCAATCTCAAATGGACCATGGACCTCAACATAAAACCAGGCTCTGAACCTGATAGAAGAGAAAGTAGGGAATACGCTTGGACTCATTGTCACAAGAAAGAACTTTCTGAACAGGACATGGATTGCACAGGTATTAAATCTAATAAGTGAGACCTCATGAAGCTAAAGAGTTTCTGTACAGCAAAGGAACACCATCATCAGAGCAAAATGGCAGCCTACAGAATGGGAAACATCTTTATTAATTACTCATCTGGTTAATATCTAGAAAATACAAAGAACTAAAACCCTGAATATCAAGAAAACAATCCAATTTTAAAAGAGGTATAGAACTAAACAGAGTACTCAAAAATTGAAACATGAATGACTGAGATACACAAAATGTTCAATATCCTTAGCCATCAAGAAATTATATATCACTCAAGAAACAACTCACAGGCCATATGAAGCTCATGAAGAAGAAAGACCAAAATGTGGATGCTTCAGTCCTTCTTGAAAGGGAAGAAAATACTCACAGGAGGAAATACGGGGACAAAGAGTAGAGCAGGGACTGAAGAAAAGATCATCCAGAGACTCCCGTACCTGGGGATCCATCCCATATGCAGCCACTAAACCCAGTTACTATTGCTTATGTCAAGAAGTGCTTGCTGACAGGAGCCTGATATGGGTGTCTCCTGAGAGATTCTGCCAGAGCCTTACTCATACAGATGAGGATGCTTGCAGCTAACTATCGGACTGAACATGGGGACTCCAGTGGAGGATTTAAAGAAAGGACTGAAAGAGCTGAAGGGGTTTGCAACCCCATAGGAAGAACACAATATCAACCAACCAGACCCCCTAGAGCTCTCAGGGACTAAACCACCAACTAAAGAGTACACATGGAGGGACCAATGGCTCCAGGTGCATATAGCAGAGGATAGCATTGTCTGGCATCAATAGGAGGAGAAGCCCTTGGTCCTGTGAAGCCTCATTTTCCCACTATAGGGGAATACCAGAGTGTTGAGGTGGAAGTGGATGGGTGGGAGTGAGAGCATCTTCACAGAAGCTGGGGGAGAGGGGGAGGGCCTGGGAGGGGGTAACATTTGAAATTTAAATACATAAAATATCCAATGAGCGCTCTCTCTCTCTCTCTCTCTCTCTCTCTCTCACACACACACACACACACACACACACACACACATACACAAGATACATATATATTAAAACTACTTGATATTTCTTCTTTTCTCAGTCAGAATGGCCAAGATCAACAGACTAAATAACAGCATATGATGATGAGGATGTAGGGAAAGAGCAATATTTATTCATTGCTGGTGGGAGTGTGAATGGGTGTATCCATTATGGAAATCAGTGAGAAGGTTATTTAAAAAGCTGAAAATTGAAGTACCACAAGAACCAGCTATAACATTCTTAGGCAGTACACCTAAAAGACTGAATCTTGCTATAGATACTTTCTCGTTCGTGTTCATTGCTGTTCTATTCCTAACAGCTAGAAGTTTGAAATACCCTAGATATCTATCAACTCTATTCAGTTATAAAGAAAATTGAAATTATGAAATTTTGAGATACGTGGATAGATCTAGAAACAATTATCCTGAGTGATGTGATCTAAAACCCCCAAAGAAAACCCAAAGAGTAGATGTTTTATTTTATATGTGGATGTCAGTTTTAAATTTTAGAGATAAGTGTTTCAATTTCAAAAACCACAGAGGTTAGGTAGCTAGTAAGGGATCAGGAAGGAGGAGGAATCTTCCAAGGAAGGAGTAATAAAGTATAGTGTCATAAATAGATACAGGGGAAACTAGATAGGCAGACTACATAGCAAGGGGACGGGAGGGCATGATAGAGGCGGAAATGGAGGGAGCCACTAACACTAACACAGTTTTTTTACGTGGTATGGAAACCTACACTGTAGAAGCCTCCTAAAATATAAACATATTTAAAAGAAAGTAAGTGAAGTCAGCATATAATGGGAGAGACAATGCCCCAACTAGATAGCATATGCCACCAAGTAAAATTTCCAGTGCCGGGGTTATATTTTGTGGAGTTGTTGGCCAAAGGGGTCTCATAGAGTCTCATCCAAATATCACAGGTTATTTCCAAGATGATAGTAAGACCCTATTAGTGTAGACACAATTTACTTATGTTATCAAACATGGAGAAATTGAGCCGCTCCACAACTAGAAGCTTGACCCCTAAATGTGAGCAGGAAAAGGTGAAAATAGTAAACAATTTCTCTTAGCTAACCATTTTGTGTCCTACAACAGTGACCTGTCTCAACATATAATGGCGCCGCATAGTGGCACAAATGTTATGGGAGTAATCACACACTTTTTTCATTGAATTTAAAGTGCATTGCATAAGATGAAACCCATATATGACACTACTAAAGTGGCCAAGAACCCAACACTACTTAGAACATGAGCCTAGAGCCAAACCAATATTACTATTCTTCTGCTAAATGAACAAAGAAATGAAGTGACTTCTAGTGACATATTGGGATACACACAGAGTAGAGCATCACCCAATGCTTATCAGAGAAGTTTCTTGCAATACATGGTAATTAATACACAGACTCACAACTTGATGATATACAGAGAGTGAGAGTCCTTGGAAAACCCCACCCTAAATGGGATGTCTTGATTACACTCCTGCCCTTAAGGCTCCGTGAAGAAGATTGTATGAACCAGAGCTGGGTGACTCTAAGGAAACAATGTCTTCCAGGCACAACAGGACTGATACACATATAAATTCCCAGAGACTGTGATAGCACACAAGACCCTCACAGGTTCAAAACAGACAAAATCACAGCAAGGAGAAGAAGAAGTAGAAACAAAGTCCCAACTCTAACTAAGAAGCTTTGTTGGCAATTAATATCTTCTAGCAAAGGGAATATCAGTTTTCTCCATTGGGGTTTCACTGGGAAGTTTAACTCTTGGAAAGATATTGTACCCAGAAGTAGTTTGCCAATACAAATTCGACTTTACATTGTGTGCGTGTGTGTGCATGTGTGTGTGTGCATGCATGCATGCATGCATGCGTGTGTGTGTGTGTGTGTGTGTGTGTGCATGAGCACACACACCTTTTGTTTTCTTTTATTACTTTTAAAATAATATTTATTTCCTTTTTGTTTTAAGTTTGTCTTAATTTTCTTTTATGAGGTTTCTGTTTTGTTGTAGTTGTTTTTTTTCTGTTTTCGTTGTTGTTGTTGTTTTTAGGATGATTTGAAATTGCCTGGGTATTAAGGTAGGAAGGATCTGGAAGGAGTAGGGGGAGAAGATATATGACGATCAAAATTAACTGTATGAAAAAATGTGAATAATTGTTTTTAAAAATGTGAATAATTGTTTTTAAAAAGCTACCTTTTGGAGTTAAAAAGAAACACAGCTTATATTCCTTTCTGTTGTTTACTTGAGGGAGGAGTTCAACTTCAACAATTTGTTTTTGCTACAGAGCAGAAGAAGACCCAGTCTCATAGGGGTTGCTACACTGCATCAATGTCTAAGAACACACACAACACATATTCATGTCTAGTAATAAGATACTCTCTGTGCTGGCTGATTTTTTTTAACATGACACTTACAAGAGGAACCCTGAACTGAAAAAAATTATATGACAATAAAGAAAAAATTAGATGAAGTAAGGAGATATGATCAGAAATAGAGAAAAATGTCATATTGGTCTTGAGAATAAGTAAACATATAGCACATAAAGCGACTTAAACATTAATCTAAAACTTCTCCAAAAAAAACCTCTGAAATAATGATCAATCTCTACTAGTAAAGTCTAACTCACCACATCTGTTCTAAAAATGGAAGGCTACAGAATATTTCTTAACTTCTGTGAGACTATTATCAAAATATATCCCTTCAAGAATATAGCCCCACATCTCTTGTAAATATAACCCCAAAGATATTCAACAGAAATGATACAAATCAAATACAACAATGTAGAAAAAAATTGTACATTGGCCAAGTGAGATTTGTCCCAAAAATGCAAGGTGTGACATTTGAAATAAGCTATCATATCACACTACAGCAATAAAGGACAGAGCTCACATTATCATCAATAGATGAAGAAGATATATGACAGAACACTAGACACATGCTTGATAATGCCCACTCCCTGCAAAAGAACACAATGAGTAAAGGGAAAGTCTTCAATTTGATAAAGGCTATTCACAAAACTACTAACATGATATTTAATGACAAAAGCCAGAACCCTTTCCCATAAGCATTACAGTGGAAATACTAGCCACAATAACTTGTTAACCAAAAGAAATGCAAGGCACCCAGATTAGAAAGGACAAAACGAGCTATTACACAGATGACTTTATTATGTAGGTAGCAAACCCTAAGGAACCCATTAATAAACGTTGAGAACCAATAAGTGAATTTAATGACATTGCACAATAAAAAACCAATAATGCAAAACTAATTGCTTTTCTCTGAAGTAGAAATGAGCAAATAAGAATGAAATTAAGAAAATTATTTTGTTTATAATAACATCAAAAAGAATTAATACTTAGAAATAAATTTGACAAAATAAAAAATAAATTTGAGAAAGGAAAAAACAAGCAAGCAAACTAACAAAAACAAAAACAGTTTGGTGTGTATTGCACACCAGTAATTCCAGACCTTGGAAGCCCGTGACAGTAAGAATGCCATAATTTTTTTTTTTTTTTTTTAGCTTTTTTTTTTCTTTTTTCAGGAGATGGGGATCGAACCCAGGGCATTGCGCTTGCTAGGCAAGCGCTCTAACACTGAGCTAAATCCCCAACCCCAAGAATGCCATAATTTTAAGGTCAATCTATGCTACACAGTGAGTTCCAGGCTACCCTGGCTATTGTATGAGACACTTTCTTAAAAACATGCAAATATATTCTTTGAAATGATTTTATCCAAAGAAGTTAAAGATGACCAAAATAAACAGATACACATACCATGTTGATGGATCAGTGAGTTCATGGTTAATTGTATTAAGATGGCAATGTTCTTTATTCTGAACTACTAGTTCAATTTTACTCCAAAACAATTGTAACTTCTCTACATAAACTGATCAACTGATCCTAACTATACGTGACACAGAATAGATTTGCTTTAAATCTTGAAAAAGAAAAACAAAGTTAGAAGTCTCATGCTTCACAATTAGCAACCTACAAAACTATAGTCAACAAGACAGTGTGCTATTAAAGTGGGAGACATGTAGACCAATGAAATAGAATGAAGGGGCTAGAAATCTTGAGACTATAGTTAAGACTTAAATGTGCCAAGACAATTTTGATGGGAGAATTTGAAAAAACTCACAGCTATAAGCAGAAGAATGAATGAAGTTACTCATTGTGGTGGTTTGAATATGTCCCCCACAGGCTTGATCATCTGAATATTTGATCTCCTGTTAGTGGCATTATTTGGATAGATTAGAAAGTATAGCTGTAGTGGTTTGAATAAGAATGGTACCCACAGAATGATGTGTTTAATGTTTGGTCTGTAGGAAATGGCACTATTAGGAAGTATGGACTTGTTGGAGTAGGTGGGGCTTTGTTAGAGGAAGTGTGTCACTGTGGGGGCAGGCTTTGAAGTCTCAGAAGTTCAAGCCAGTTTACTTCCTGTTTCTTGCTGACCTAGATATAGAACTAAATGTAGAACTCTCAACTTCTTCTTTAGCACAATGCCTGCATGAATACTGCCATGATGATAATGGGCTAAATATTTGAAACTATAAGCAAGCCCCAATTAGATGTTTTCCTCTATAAGAGTTGCCATGGCCCTAATGTTTCAGAGTAATGTAACCCTAAGACAATAGTTTTGCTGAAGGGGGTACACCACTCAATGTGGACTTCAGGATTTTCAACGCCATGCACTACTCACAATTCACTGTCCTTCCTACCTGGCTGTGGCTTAAGAAGTGAGCTCTCAACTTACAGCTCCAGGATCATGTCTGCCTACTTGCTGCCACACTTTGCTGCCATTATGCTATTAGACTCTGAGCCCTCTTGAACTTAAGTCCAAATAAACCAGTCTATCTTTAAGTTGCTTTGGTTATGGTGCTTTTTTATATACAGCAATAGAAAAGTAACTAACACATCCTCCTCATACTAGTACACAAACAAAGTTATCCCAATGGACCAAAAACCTATGCGTAAGAGCTAAAATGATAAAACTCTTCACAGAAAACATGGGTATAAATCTTTGTGTCTTTCATTTTAGACAGGATTTCCTCAAATATAACATCAAGAGAACAAGAAATATCAAATAGACATATGACAGATAAAACTCATGGAAATCAATTGATACGCACCAAGCTCCTACATCAAACTTCATTAGACCAAAATCAACATGGAGCTGAGTACAATATCTGAACCTAAGTTATGCATAGGATGCACTATGGCCAATTATCCAATAAATTGTTTCTTCACCTTGCTTCTTTCCCTAATGATTTTTCTTTTTTCGGAGCTGAGGGCCAAACCCAGGGCCTTGCACTTGCTAGGTAAGTGCTCTACCACTAAGCTAAATCCCCAACCCCACCTTGCTTCTTTCCACGCTCAGTAAAGGCTGGTAGATGAGTACCTCTGAACTAGCTTTAGTTCTGAATGCCGATTCATGAATTGTTACTTATTCCGTTTTACTTTATTCTTTTTTGTAGATAATTGCCCAAGGAAACTATTAATTTAACAGGTATGAAGTATTTTCCTCTTTATAGATGTTTTTTATAACTTTTCTTCAGTCAGTGGGATCCACAGCACAGCAGAACTTCGTGACCCAAGGAATACCCGCCCCGTAACCAGGAACAGCTTCTTGAGACTGTTTGCTGCCTCAAGGGATCATGAGTAAGTTCTCTCTGGAATTCTGAGACTTCATGAATTCATGCTTTGAGCTAATCTGTTTGAACAAGTTTTTAAAAATTCAAAGTGTGTTTGAAAGTGATTCTCCAATAATAAATAAAGAAATAAAACTTTCTTTGTTCATTGAACCCATATTGAAGGTTTATCAGTGCCATAAAAGAGCACATGACCTTGAAGTATATATGGCATCTAACCAGTTCAGACAGAAGTTGAGATGGGTTTGAAAGAACAGGAATAACATTTGAAATTTAGACAGCATATAGAGGAGGGAGACAATCATGGGATCTTTTGGACTGAAGGAGTCTACAACTCTCTGTCTTAGGTAAACAGAACACTGAAGTTCATCTTGATGTAAGGAGTCTAGAAATAATTTTTCAACTCAAAGACTGCAAATGGGAAATTTATCTTGGAATCAAGGTTGCTGCTGTGGGGCTATTTTAATCCAAATGAAGTTGTTTATTCTCTAGGTACATCATAAGAGAGTCAGAGACTCCCCAAAGGACTTGCCTTGGTTAGGGTTTTATTGCTGTGAAGAGACCATGATCAGGGCAACTTTTACAAAGAAAAAAACATTTAATTGGGTCTGTCCTATACTTTCAGAGGTTATTATCATGGTGGGAAGCATAGCAATATACAGGCAGACAAGACGCTGGAAAGCTGAGAGTTCTACATCTTGATCTACAAGCAGAAGAAGACTGTGCGTCACTTTGGGCATAGCTTGAGCATATTAAGACCTCAAAACCTAACCCTACAGTGACATACTTACTCTAATAAGGTCACACCTATTCCAACAAGGCCACACTTCCTAATAGTGTCACTCTCTATGGGACAAACAAATACGTGAGTCTATGGGGGCCAGATCTATTCAAACCTCCACAGGACTCTTCAGAGATTTCATTCCCTAGGCAATGATCAGCTAATTTAATTAGCACTAGAGCTTTGATTAATTGCTTCTCATAGAAATTCTTTGACAGCACAATCTTTCTCAAGTTTCATCTATCTGCCAAACTACATACTTCTTCGTTGCCTTCAGAGGTTTTGCCCTGCCCTCCAGATTCCTGTTTTCAAGAGTTACAAAAGAAATGTCCACTTGTAATGTTATTTCCCTCTCTGTACCTGGAAGAAGGAAAGAGTCTGTCCTTGAAAGCTTCTTCAATGACCCAGGGTCTATGTGAGAAGCCTCTTCTACCAAGAACCAGCCTCAGCTTGGAAAGATTCCTGAGGAAGGGATATTTGGGATCGGTGAAAGAATGATTTGAAAATCACCGGTACAAGCTGTGTTCAGCTTGAGATGACTCTCCAGATAGATTTCCTGTCTAGACAGCTCTGCCTGAGGCAGTTCTCTGCCCGAGGCAGCTCTGCTTGAACTGCCCTCTGCCCTAGACAGTACTCCAAGCAGTTCCCTCTGGATAGCTCAGCTCTTACAGACCAAAGCCCAGTCTTTTATTTACATATTAATTCAATTGTCAGTCCCTTTTCTTTTGTTTATTCATGAACCAGCATTTTATGACCCTAGCCCCTTGATTCTTAGAAAAGACAGCAAGTACATTTTTTTCCAGTCCAGGTCCTTTATTCCTTTTTTGTATATTAGGCTATAAATTTGTATGGAATGGACTCATTTGTGTTAGTCCATACAAACTGTGCTTCTCTGGGTGGTGCAGAATGATGCTTCAGCTGGACCCTCTTGGCCTTTTCTTTGGTTTCCCTTTTCTTCTGATCATTCTCCTTCACCTGCTTCAGAAAGCTGTCTCTGTTCTTCAAGGGCTTGATGTGCTCAATACACACATTGATCCTCTTGGTCAGAATCTTTCTCTTAACTTGCTTGTTTACAATGATGCCCATGGCATGCTAGGTGACATTGTAGACTCTTGGTTTTTCTGTGGTACCACTAAGGGGGCTTAATATCTACAGTAACCCTTCCTGTAGATTCACATGTATATGATGAGAGTACCAACTCCATGTTTCCTAAAAAGCCCAGAGAACATACAGTTCTCCTCCCACTTCCCATTGTGTTAGTCATTTTGGTGAGTTACTGGAAGATGGCTGCTGCAGCTGAAGCATTTAAAAAAACAAAAAACATTGCAGATGAACTCAGAAATCTGCCTGCCTTTGTATGCACAGACAATAAACTCTGAGATCTGGCTCCAAGATCACCATTTCCGTCACACCTGGATCAAAATTTGTTCTGTCCTACTCTGACCTGGAACTCAGAAATCTGTCTGTCTTTTATCTTTCTGATAAAAGAATGGCAGCCGCCTTCATTCTTTTTGGCCAGAGAGACTCACATATAATTCATATTGCATCCTTATATTTTGCACAGATGAGAAATTATATAGTTTTTGACTTGTGCTTTCAGAGTTCTTTCCCACAGCCTTAAGGGTTGTCCCAAAATTCATAGCACTAAGGAATGTAAATACATCCTCACCTCCAAGACTCATGTTTCTAATTATCACAGAGTCATTAAGCTTAACAGGAAGACCATTCCTTGAAGGAAAGACATGAAAATATGCACATTACTATACAAACAAGCCTCATGGCAATAGAAATCATCAGCACTCATGAAGATCCACATCCATCTGGCTCTGCTCCAGGGGTGGAGTGGTGTCATGAAGTGCCTTAGATGTCATGCAGGACTCGCACTCTTCTCTGACTGTTCGTCATAGTAGTAGAGTGTTCCTACTCAGGCTCTTCAATGTCTTGGCAGGGGATGGTTTTAGTACTGAAACCTAACAGGTAACTAGCTAATAGCAGTTTAGGGCAGTAATCAATGATAGGTTATGTCTTTGCTGGTAAAATGAGCCAGTTCAAGCCAGATTAGATCATATTAAAGGCAGGTTTGTTGAGAAGCTGCTCTCAGGCAAGTTCACTAGCCCCAAGGCTTAAAGCAAGGAGAATTGCCATGGGGAAGGGGGGTTAGGGAAAGAAACAAAGGGTACACTTGCAGAGAGAGAAGAGAAGGAGAAGAAGAAGAAGAAGGAGAAGGAGAAGGAGAAGAGGAGAAGAGAAGGAGGAGGAGAAGGACAAGGAGGAGAAGGAAGTCAAATGTCTGGATTATATAGGGAGAAGCCTTTGGAGGAGGGGCATCCAACCTCTGGGATAGAAAGTTCAGGGCTGGGGACAGGGTATGCCAGGTGGGGACTGAGGGATTCTGGGAGGACCTGGAGACCAGGTTTGCTTTGATATGTAAAATAAAGCACCATAGTCCCTTGTCCTGGGGTCCAAAACCAGACATTCCTAAAGGTCCAGAAAATGGCAAGAGTTCCTTGACTCTACTCTCTTGTTGAAGTGAGTAAAATACATCAGAAAGCTTTAAAAATACTCAGAATAAATGGTTTTGTAGGAATATGAATGGATTCCAAGGTTGTCTGGGAAAGATGAAGTTCTCTAATTCTTGTTGTTGCTAATACTATGATAAGTGTTATTTATAGAGGTTTGGTAACACCCAAGACTTTCTAGGACCTACATTTAGCCACATTAGAAGATTTGTACAGTTGGAAACTAATAAACGGACACACTGTTTTGCTGTATTGGGAGGATAGCTTCGTTTAATAAACAGTTCACCCAAGATTAAGAAGAAGTAAGTTAGCTGGCTATAAATGGCATGGAAGTTTCTAGATAAACATTTAATGTAATTTAATAATAAAGATAAATAGTATAATTAAAAATATGAAAAGCATCAAAATAGATGTTTTCTTAAAGATACACAAATATGCTTGTTTTTAATCTAAACTCAAGTGAGATACAGTTCATATCTACCATGTGTTACAATATAAATTGAAAATATGTGTTGAAAGTGAATCAAAGTGAAAAAGTATTATACAGTAGAGGAGTGTAAAATGGTGCAGACGCTTTAGTGACTAACCACATAGTTCCATAAATTATTTAGCATAAAGTTAGAAAAGCTTTGATAGGATCCAGAAATTCTACTCCTACATGGAAACCAGAATACATGTTCAAACATTGGAGTGACCTAACATGCAGATAACCAAAACATTGATGTCTATACATTGGAATACTACTAAGCTCTAAAAAGTAACAAAGCTCTGATGCATGTCACATGAATGTAATTCTAAAATCATATTTAAAATTATGCAAAGTGACAGAAATCACTTGATCACAAATGAGCAAACATTATGTGGTTCAATTTATATAAAATATCTATAACAGATAGATATAAAGACAGGAAGTAAATGAGTGGATTTTAGGTGTTGGGGAGGATGGGTGTTAGAGCATGATAGCTAAGGGGTGTGTATAGTTTATGGTGGTTTGAATGAGAATGGTCCCATAGGCTTATAAATGTGAATGCTTATTCACCAGGGGACTAATTGTTTGAGAAGGATGAGAAGCATAAGGAAGTGTGGTCATGCTGGAGTGGGTGTGGCTTTGTTGCAGGAAGTGTGTCAGTGAGGGTGAGCTTGATAAATCCGGTTTGTCTCGGGACTAAATCTCTGAAACTGTAAGCAAGTCCCCAAATAAACATTGTCTTTTAGAAGTGTTGCCTACAACACTGGTGTAGTGAAAATGTTCTGAAATCATGGTGATGGATTTACAAGTCTGAACATATAGAAAACCATTGTGATTACAGGTTTAATCAATGAATTGTAATACATGTGAATTTTATCTCAACATAATAGTCAATATCCACTGTCCTTTTCCATACTGTTTGTTTTGGGGGTTACCACTGTGGAGGGGGTCTAGATGTTCTGATGTCACTGAACTCAAGAAACGTGAATTCTACCACGAGCTCTCTGACCTCAGAGTTGGTAAAGTGCCCCCCCCTTACAGACTTTGCCTTCTTTGTCTGACAATGTGACCAGGCCAATCATGGTGGGACACACTTTTAATATTATTGCTCAGGGGGCTAAAGTAGATGGGTCTCTATGAACTTGAGCCTAGTCTGTTCTCCACAGCTAATTCCAAAACACCCAGAGAGAAACCCCGTCTCACAAAAAAACAAAAGAAATAAATGAAAATGTGGCCATGGTGTTTGGTGGTGTTTACTGTAGCATCATATGGTTTAAAGAATGTTTTGAAGAGAAGTTCATAATTAAATGAGGAGGGAGGCAGCCTGGAAATGTTTAAAGTAATGCTAATGTTGAAGTAGCTTAGCCTGGAGCAAAGCAATTTTAAAAATGACATTAGTGTGTTCTTTGATTAACTTGCATTACTGGCTAAGAGGCAGAGAAAATCCATCTCCTTTTGGTTTGATGAGAAGCGGTAGGAGTGTGTTTCTGTGATTGTGTCGCTCCACTCAAAGCGAATAGCTGCAGGGTTCTCATTTGGAGCAGGCCCCTCTGCAATCTCTTTCTTCAACTGGATTCTGTGATTCTGCTAACTCAGGAGGCCCCTGGAGCAGTACTACATGTGGGAAAAGAGAGGATGTTCCCAGAGCTAAATTAGAAGCTCAGTGTGGGAGAATGAGGAGCAGAAACATGTAAAACCTCTGGGCAAGAGATAGATTTACCAAGGAAACTACAATTAGATAGTACCAATTGTCACTGCAACCCAAGTGGTGACTACCATAGGAATTTTGATAGGAATTAATTGTGGTTCTAATGTGTCCCTGAAGTTCCTGTGTCAAGAAGTTTGTCCTCATGCCATGGTGTTGGTCTCTGGGGCCTAATGAGACGTTCTTGCCCCTGTGAATAGATTAATGCCATGTAACGGGGTGGCACAGCAGGGAGCATAACACTTGGCTCATCCCCTTGGATTCTGGACTTCCACAACTCTGAGACAAATACATTTCTGTCCATTCTAGCCTGTATTAGTATCACCAGATAGTGGAGGATACTTTAGGCAAATGCTATCAGGTGGGTATACATGTGCATGTATAGATGTGTGTGTGTGTGTGTGTGTGTGTGTGTGTGTGTGTGTGTGTGTGTGTGTGTGTTGATGGGACACAAGCCCAGGGCCTTGTGCATACTAGGCAAATTTTTGTATTATTGAGCTACATTCCTAACTCTGAAGATAAGATCTGCATCAGAACCTTTATTATTGGATCATGTTTGTGAGCTAGCAGATAGGAAAATATTTCTACAGATCTAGAGAATGAGCACATCAATAATAGAAAAAACACATGGTCATTTCAAAGTCAAAGAGGGGTTTTCAAAGGATCACTGTGCAGTCCTTATGCACTAGAAACACATGTGTATTTGCAAATGAAACCTCTTCCATCAGTCACGCTCACATTGGCCGTCACTGCCTTGCTCAGTAACAGTCCAGCAGAAGTTAAAGACTTCCTTTCTTAAAGGCCTTCCTAAAGATTCTGAAGGCCAATGTTATTTGTAGTGTACATTTCAATATGCTAAGGACATTTTGTCTGATACCTTCACTATCTCAGGCAGAGCAGATACTGTTAAACACTGTTAGTGAGTACCTTGAAGCACACAGACAGAGGCCAATTAGTCCCACTGTGGCTGCATATTCCAGGATGCATGTGCTACTTTGCTCCTTTTAAGATTATATGCGTTCTTTCCTATCATATTTAATGGAGATAGAAGGGAAGTGAAGTTCTGGTATGATACTCAGAATGTGAAGTTCTATTGACTGCTGGTCACAGAGATTCCATTAATTAGTTCCCCATGTACGAATCTCAGATCATTCTAAAGAGAAACATGTTAGGTGTCAAACCTGGGACAAATGGCTGAGGTGCATCTTTAACATATCAAAGTGAACATGGCTGCCAGATTCTTCCTGTATCCCTCAGTCCCTCAGTGCCCTCCCAAATGGCATACCCCATTCCCTAACCCTAGCTCTTCATCGGGGGGTTGGTCTGGTCTTCCCTGTATAGTCTAACCATTCTGGTCACCTGCCGTCTTGTGCCTTTGGACCTCAAGGCAGTTCCCCTGCTCTCTCCCTTCCCTGTTTCCTCACATGGCACAGCTCAGTGTGGTCATGTCCACTCTGGATTCTTCCAGATGCCCCTGCCTCTGGCTGTGCCCTCTCACAGGTCTATGATAAACCTTCTCATCCATCAACCTAGGAACTGTCATGTTCCTTTCCTGTTTTATTTCTTTTTCTTTTTTTCATTCATCTAGTTCTGAAACTCACTACCAATCATGCTTTTTTCCTTTTTTATTTCTTTTTCTTTTTCTTTTCATTCAAATCATAGGTAAAAACTCAGGTGGAAGCGAAGGTCAGAAAGATGTTGCACAATTTAAAAACACTGGTCTTCTCAGGCATTGAAAGTGCTATGTGATCAATGCAGAGATTATTCTCCAGAGCATGGCTCTTGTGTAATGACCATTAAGGCTGGGATTCTGTGTTAGTTTAGCTTTAGATGCAAAAAGAATACTTAGAAATCAATTTTTTTATTAACTTGAGTATTTCTTATATACATTTCGAGTGTTATTCACTTTCCCGGTTTCCAGGCAAACATCCCCCTCCCCCTCCCCTTCTTTATGGGTGTTCCCCTCCCCATCCTCCCCCCCCTTGCCGCCCTCCCCCCAACAATCTAGTTCACTGGGGGTTCAATCTTAGCAGGACCCAGGGCTTCCCCTTCCACTGGTGCTCTTACTAGGATATTCATTGCTACCTATGAGGTCAGAGTCCAGGGTCAGTCCATGTATAGTCTTTAGGTAGTGGCTTAGTCCCTGGAAGCTCTGGTTGCTTGGCATTGTTGTTCATATGGGGTCTCTAGCCCCTTCAAGCTCTTCCAGTTCTTTCTCTGATTCCTTCAACGGGGGTCCTATTCTCAATTCAGTGGTTTGCTGCTGGCATACACCTCTGTGTTTGCTGTATTCTGGCTGTGTCTCTCAGGAGCGATCTACACTTCTGCACTTCTTTGCTTCATCCATCTTGTCTAATTGGATGGCTGTATATGCATGGGCCACATGTGGGGCAGGCTCTGAATGGGTGTTCCTTCTGTGTCTGTTTTAATCTTTGCCTCTCTATTCCCTGCCAAGGGTATTCTTGTTCCCCTTTTAAAGAAGGAGTGAAGCATTCACATTTTGATCATCCTTCTTGAGTTTCATTTGCTCTAGGCATCTAGGGTAATTCAAGCATTTGGACTAATAGCCACTTATCAATGAGTGCATACCATGTGTGTTTTTCTGTGATTGGGTTACCTCACTCAGGATGATATTTTCCAGTTCCAACCATTTGCCTACGAATTTCATAAAGTCATTGATTTTGATAGCTGAGTAATATTCCATTGTGTAAATGTACCACATTTTCTGTATCCATTCCTCTGTTGAAGGGCATCTGGGTTCTTTCCAGCTTCTGGCTATTATAAATAAGGCTGCGATGAACATAGTGGAGCACGTGTCTTTTTTATATGTTGGGGCATCTTTTGGGTATATGCCCAGGAGAGGTATAGCTGGATCCTCAGGCAGTTCATGTCCAATTTTCTGAGGAACCTCCAGACTGATTTCCAGAATGGTTGTACCAGTCTGCAATCCCACCAACAATGGAGGAGTGTTCCTCTTTCTCCGCATCCTCACCAGCATCTGCTGTCACCTGAGTTTTTGATCTTAGCCATTCTCACTGGTGTGAGGTGAAATCTCAGGGTTGTTTTGATTTGCATTTACCTGATGACTAAAGATGTTGAACATTTATTCAGGTGTTTCTCAGCCATTCGGCATTCCTCAGCTGTGAATTCTTTGTTTAGCTCTGAGCCCCATTTTTTAATAGGGTTATTTGTCTCCCTGCGGTCTAACTTTTTGAGTTCTTTGTATATTTTGGATATAAGGCCTCTATCTGTTGTAGGATTGGTAAAGATCTTTTCCCAATCTGTTGGTTGCCATTTTGTCCTAACCACAGTGTCCTTTGCCTTCCAGAAGCTTTGTAGTTTTATGAGATCCCATTTGTCGATTCTTGATCTTAGAGCATAAGCCATTGGTGTTTTGTTCAGGAAATTTTTTCCAGTGCCCATGTGTTCCAGATGCTGCCCTAGTTTTTCTTCTATTAGTTTGAGTGGATCTGGTTTGATGTGGACGTCCTTGATCCACTTGGACCTAAGCTTTGTACAGGGTGATAAGCATGGATGGATCTGCATTCTTCTACATGTTGACCTCCAGTTGAACCAGCACCATTTGCTGAAAATGCTATCTTTTTTCCATTGGATGGTTTTGGCTCCTTTGTAAAAAATCAATTGCCCATAGGTGTGTGGGTTCATTTCTGGGTCTTCAATTCTGTTCCATTGGTCTGTCTGTCTGTCTCTGTACCAATACCATGCAGTTTTTATCACTATTGCTCTGTAATACTGCTTGAGTTCAGGGATAGTGATTCCCCTGAAGTCTTTTTTTTATTGTTGAGGATAGTTTTAGCTATCCTGGGTTTTTTGTTATTCCAGATGAATTTGCAAATTGTTCTGTCTAACTCTTTGAAGAATTGGATTGGTATTTTGATGGGGATTGCATTGAATCTGTAGATCGCTTTTGGTAAAATGGCCACTTTTACTATATTAATCCTGCCAATCCATGAGCATGGGAGATCTTTCCATCTTCTGAGGACTTCTTCAATTTCTTTCTTCAGAGTCTTGAAGTTCTTATTGTACAAATCTTTTACTTGCTTGGTTAAAGTCACACCGAGGTACTTTATATTATTTGGGCCTATTATGAAGGGTGTCGTTTCCCTAATTTCTTTCTCGGCTTGTTTCTCTTTTGTGTAGAGGAAGGCTACTGATTTATTTGAGTTAATTTTATACCCAGCCACTTTGCTGAAGTTGTTTATCAGCTTTAGTAGTTCTCTGGTGGAACTTTTGGGATCACTTAAATATACTATCATATCATCTGCAAATAGTGATATTTTGACTTCTTCTTTTCCGATCTGTATCCCCTTGACCTCCTTTTGTTGTCTGATTGCTCTGGCTAGAACTTCAAGAACTATATTGAATAAGTAGGGAAAGAGTGGGCAGCCTTGTCTAGTCCCTGATTTTAGAAATCAATTTTTAAATGAATGTGTGTTTTATGTGCATGATATCATCTGTTTCTTCTGCATTTGTTATATCACGCAGAAGCCAATACTAGACCCAAGGAGACACTATAGGCTGGGCCTATTACATTTTCTAGGAGAAATATTTAGCTAGGAGACAGTCTCTTCATTATTCTGTCTAATTCACATAGTTATTCTATGCAGGTTTTGCATAGTCACTAAATCAGAATAAAATGTCCAGCCTGCCTTTAAGTTTATCAAGCGGTGCAGGTGTTTAAGCTGAACAGGAGCACCTGGTTTCCATCCAAAAGTCCACCATTTTCTGATAAGATCAAATGACTCCCAAAGCCTTTTTTATTCACTGGAGTTTCTCCTGTTGAGTAGGAAACACAACCGCCCAAACCCAGTAGTCTGCTTTTCTTCTTCCTGTGATAGGTAGGCTTTCTGTTCATTAGGCTTTCACTCTCTTACCTTTGGACAAGAGCTTTTCCTAGAAAAATCAAACTCAAGGTGTAAATGGTTCTATGTTACATGGAGACCTGTTACATGGAAACAGTCAAGTGGCCAGACAGGGTTAGTGATGTCTGTGACTCTACAAATTCCTCCTTCAGAAAACAGTAGCAGTGTTTTTTTCTTTAACCCAGAGATGTGAAATGTGTCACTCTAATCAACACATGGTGGTATATACTTTGTGGAGAGACATTTTACCCAGATCTCTGTTTGGGAGCAGGAGGTTAAGATAGGGTAGCCTCATCTATTCATTTCTGTCTCTTTTCTGCAACACAATAGAACAGGAAGGAGTCAACACCTACACAGATAGACCGGAACTTGCTTACTTGCTTTTTAGAGTTGTTATTGTTGATGTGTATAGTGGTGTGTGTGTGTGTGTGTGTGTGTGTGTGTGTGTGTGTGTGTGTGTGTTTGTACATGTTCATGTAGGTACATGAGGTGAGGGTACACATGTGGCTTTTAGGGGTTCAACTAGATTGTGAGGCTTGTGCTGCAAGCACTTTTACCCACTGAACCATCTCACTGGCTTCCACTTGCTTTTTATTTTGTAGCAGTATTTTAACATAGTGCACAAGGTGCGTTAGAACTAACTCATGGCTTCTACAACCTCAACCGTCCAAATAAGAGACACCTCAGATATATGCTAAAATGCCTAGTACAGCTGTTCTTTTTTTCTAACAATTTTTAGGTGCTAGTTCTCTCCATAATATCAGAGCTTCCCAGGGTGATGCCAACAGCTGAATCATCTGTATTTGGCTGTGACATGTAATGTACCACCACACTGGAAACCAAGCCTCCAGTACAAGACAGACTCAAACCATCCCCAAACTATAGAAGCAAGACTTTGGGTAGAGTTTGAATCTCCAAAAATAGTAGTATAAATCAAAGACATGGCTATATAAACAATTGAGGCATTGTCTTAAAGAATATCGATCTTAAAAACATAATGCTGAATGAAAACAGGATGTTGCAAAGCGATGCCTAATTATTGATGTAAAATTAAAAGCTTCAAGGGAAAATACTGAAAAGGTGATGAGGGAAGCAGTGGAGCTTCGGAATCTCTCTGAGCCCTGTGGCACCCCAGCACACCACCACCCCCTCCTACCTCTGCCACACGCACACACACACACACACACACACACACACACACACACACACACACACACCAAGGGAGGGAAGGAGGGGGAAGGAGAGAGGGGAAGAAGAGAGAGAGAGAGAGAGAGAGAGAGAGAGAGAGAGAGAGAGAAATTAGCTAGCAGTTAACACAGTAAACAGTTAAAATTAGGAACCTCCATGAATGTATATAAAGATGACCTATCTGTATATGCTCCCAAGGAGAGACCAATAGTGTTAGGTGCTTAGTGATCCAACCAGAAGATGACAACTGAGCTCAGAAGAAATGTAGCCACAGCAGTTAAGGTTAGGATAAGGGAGTTAGAGGAATATGATACCCATAAACTATAGGAACTGGACTCCCAGATCCCTTCTGAGCAGGGCCCACAATCAGTGGCTTAGCTGCTCAAAAATAGTGTTGAAGCATCAATGTGAGGGGAGCTCCTTGGTCCTGTGAAGGCTCAATATCGCATATAAGCAGGGGAGAGAGTGCAATAGGGGGTTTGCAGAAGGGAAACCAGGAAAGAAGATAACATTTGAAATGTAAACAAATAAAATATCCAATATAAAAAAAACAAGAAAAAAATAGTGTTAAAAGAAGCTCCTGGTGAAATCGGCCAGGGAAAGATGCAGAGTTTGAGCAATAAGCCACAGAGATGGTGCTCCGAGCATTGAGGAACACTATGCCACCTCTATCTAAGAGCTTTTGAAGACTAATTTCACAAAAAAATTAAACAACAGAAATGTATCTAGGTCAACTCCCATACAAAGCTATTATAAGAAAAAAAAAGAATAGCAGTCCTACAGATAGTAAAGGCATGCCAGAAATCATGCCAAAGAAGAGATTAAAACTCTCATTTAAAATGAGAGAAGTCATTAATAAAATGATATAAGACATGAAAGAAGGGAAGAAATCCAAGTTAGGAAGTCTCTAATAAGGGATAAAAGAAATCAGGAAGGAATAGAAATTATAAAAGAAATGAAGTTCAAACTAGAATGAACACAGAACAAATAGAATATACATTGTCTTCAGAGAAATAAAGATGAAGGAGGAAGAGATTTAAGATATGACATCAAAGTGGGTGTTACAGTGCAGTGAGAACACATCACTAGTGCGCATGCTATCCTGGGTGTTTACTCAACACACACCCCACACATGCACAGAGATGGGAAGGGATTCAAGAGGGAGGTAAAGTATCAGGCAATGAAAAAGCAATACAGATAAAAGGAAATCCCTGAAGAAAGCCAAACCAAAGAAATTGAAAACATAAAAAGCCTTTCCTTCAATTAGGAAACCCATATAGTTGAAACTACTACATGCCCAAGAACTTGAGCACTCAGCTCTCTGCTCCTCCCCATTCTAGAGACAGCTGCATCTTCTTGAGCAGTGTCAGCCTTGTCCTGTAGGTAAGATAGTGAAGGTTGGTGTGAATAGATTTGGCCATATTGGGTACCTGGTTACTAGGGCTGTCTTCTCTGGGTCAAGCAAAGTGGTGACTGTTGCCATCAATGACACCTTCATTGACCTCAACGACATGGTCTACATGTTCCAGTATTATTCTACCCATGACAAGTCCAATGGCATAGTTAAGGCTGAGAATGAGAAGTTTGTCATCAACAAGAAACCCACCATCATCTTCCAAGAGCAAGATCCCACTAACATCAAATGGGGTAATGCTGGTGCTGAGTATGTCATGAAGTCTACTGGCATCTTCACCACTATGGAGAAGGCTGGGGCTCACTTGAAGAGTGGGGTCAAAAGGTTCATCATCTCCACCCCTTCGGCCGATGCCACCATGTTTGTGATGGGTGTGAACCATGAGAAATATAACGACTCACTCAAGATTTTCAGCAATGCAGCCTGCACTACCAACTGCTTAGCCTCCCCTGGCCAAGGTCATCCATGACAACTTTGGCATCATGGAAGAGCTCATGACCATAGCCCATGCCATCCCTGCCACTCAGAAGATTGTGGATGACCCCTCTGAAAAGCTGTGGTGTGATGGTCATGGGGAAGCCCAGAACAACATCCTTGCATCCACTGGTGCTGCCAAGGCTGTGGGCAAGGTCATCCCAGAGTTGAACAGAAAGCTCTTTGGCATGGCCTTCCGTGTTCCTACCCCCAAAGTATTCATTATGGATCTGACATGCTGCCTGGGGAAACCTGCCAAGTATGATGACATCAAGGAGGTGGTGAAGCAGGCATCTGAGGGCCCACTAAAGGGTATCCTGGACTACATTGAACACCAGGTTGTTTCCTGTGACTTCAACAGCAATTCCCACTTTTCTACCCTTGATTCTGGGGTTGGCATTGCTCTCAATGGCAACTTTGTAAAACTCATTTCCTGGTATGACAATGAATATGGCTACAGCAACAGGGTGGTAGACCTCATGGCCTACATGGCCTCCAAAAAGTAAGAAACCCTGGACCATCCACCCCAGAAAGGATACTGAGTGCAAGAGAGAGGCCCTCCGTTGCTGAGGAGTCCCTATCCCACCTGGGTCCCCAACACTGAACATCTCCATCACTATTTCCACCCCAGATCCCCATAATAATAGGAAGGGCCTGGGGAGCCCTCCCTCCTCTCTTGAATACCATGAATAAAGCTTGCTGCTCCCCACAAAAAAGAACTTGAACACTCAATAATGAACACTGAAACACTTCTCTACATAACTAACTTTCACAGAAAACAAAACCAAAAGTATCACTTGAAATGATTGGTAAGCACAGCAGTTGACCTGAAGGAAAAAGACTTGACTGACATTAAGCCTTTTATTTATTTTTTATTTTAAAAATATTTGTTTATTTTTGTTTTATGTGTATGAGAATTTTGCCTGAATGTATGTATGTGTACCTTGTGTGTGCCTGATGCTCAGAGAAGTCAGAAGAGGGGTTGGAGCCCCTGAAACTGGAGTTACAGACAGTTATGAGCTACCTGATATGGTTCTGAGAACGAAATCTGGGTCCACCGCAAGAGCAGCATGTATTTTTAACTGCCGAGCCATCTTTCCAGCTCTATATTAGGTCTTTTGATAATTAAGAGTTTCTTGGAAAGAAATCATACACCAAGGAATTTTTTGTCTATACATATATATGCATTTATTTGTTGTATGTACATGTGTGTATATATGTGTCCACAGAATAGGCCTAGAAAGATTAACTATTCAGTATAATTAAAATCCCCAAGTACCCAGCTTTAGTCTTAATATAGGACTGGCCACAAACAAACAAACAAGCAAAAACCGAAATACTACCACAACAAAAAATAGATTCTCAAGAAAAACAACTTATTTCAAGATTTGGAATGTTCCAGATACGGCTGGAATACCGACTATTCCAGTTACTGAGAAAGATGTTCGAGGTTATTTAAGCTCATGATCAAATTGAAGAGGAGATTCTGACCTTCTGGTGGAAGAAGAGGTTATTTGTGCTTCAATAGGATAATGGTTGCAATTGACTGAAATCTTCATGGTGTGTTTAAATCATGACTTGGTATAGCATTTAAAAAATGAGTATTTTGGGATGGTAATAGAAAACCAATGTACTCTCTTGAAAATTGTTAAGTAAAGAAAAAGAATAATTTATCCTGATTTTTAAAATTGAACTAGGTACTGTAGGAACATATTAAAATAAGATGAGACAGGTCAAGTGTACTTCAATTAGGAAAAGATCAGTTTAAATATCCAGTGATATACCATTCAATAAGTTGATACATTTCACCATGAAGCATCAACAACCATGAAGCATCAACAGCCACTACAATTATAGAAAGGAGGGAAGGAGAGAGGAAAGAGGAGAGAGAAGAGAGGAGAGGGGGGAGGGGAGAGGGGAGAGAAAGATGGGAGAAAAGAGAGAGAGGGGAGAGAAAGAGGAGAGAGAGGGGAGAGAGAGAGAGTGAGAGAAGTGGGGAGGGAAGAGAGGAGAGAGAGAGAGAGAGAGAGAGAGAGAGAGAGAGAGAGAGAGAGAGAGAGAGAGAGAGAACATCATGTATCATTTGCTAAAGGAATCAAACTGGAGTGTTCTGTTCAAGGCTCGGGACCCAGGTTTAATTGAGAAACTGAAAAGCTCAGAAGAAACATGTTCTGCTATGCTGTAGTCATACATGAAGTAAGTCAATCCCAGGCTATAGAAAATGTTATAGGACAAAATTCACGCTAAATTATGAGAAAGGAAAAGATGAAAAGCTAACCTGTAGATTGTAGGAGACCTCAGAAATGCAAAATGAGGACAAGAAGATAGTTATGTTAAAACTGTAAAAAAGAAAAAAAAAGAAAAAACTATTACAAAATTCAGATTTTTCTTTTGCAGGTCAGTAGAAGAGCCCTCCCTGGCTATAAGAAGCACATAGATAGGACATCTGAGTGGGATAATTCTCTCTTCTTTCTGACCTGGACTACTTACACAGGAGCTTACCTTTCAAAAATGGAACACTAAGCATTTGCTTTATGTAGTTTCTACATGTTTTGTTTTAGGCAGAAAGGTTTTAAAAATTGTTAACAAAATAACTACAACTTACTTATAGATTCATGTGAGTCAATATGTAAATATTAAATCCCCCAAAACCAATATACATTAGGTTCATTGCTCCTTCTAGGGAGCTGGTAGAAACTAGTACTGGGATAGACAATGGTCCACTCAGGACATTTTAAGCAGGTGTATGCTCTTCTCTCTAAGCCTTTCTCTTTGAGTTCTAAATATTCTATCATGTAAATGTGTAAATTTGAATAGTATTGTTCACATTATGAACAATAATATTCTCAGAAAATGATTTTTTTCTACTGACCTGGGGTACTAAATAATTCAAAGATACAATCACCATTAGGCACAATACCATACTTAACTGAGAAAAACTAGCTTCAGCCTTCTTGATGAATTAGTTTCTGCTAAGAAAAAGAAAATTGGGGTCTCAAATACATAACTATAGAGTAAATATTTTCTTTCTACTCAGTCTGAAACACAAATACAGCTTTCTAAAAGCACTTATCGGTGTCTTGGTTTCTAGTATGAATGAGATGGTTAATTGAGATCCAGGTGAAAGAAGCTGGGTGTCCCTGACACTTTCGAATTTAGGGTTTGGAGATCAGGAATCCTTTCAGACTGTATTGGTAGAATTGTGTGTGTCTGTGAATGTGAGTATAAGCAAACATAGAATTGTTTATTATTTTGACTTCTTAATATTTAAGATGATTATCATCAGGTGCGAAATCATTATTATTGCGATACACTAATGATAATTAGTCATTTAACATTTTCTCCCTAAATAGCTACAGCGATGTCTGCCACGATAGAGAGATGTCAGACAGAAACTACCTAGAGTGGACATTTTATTTCAGTCTTTATAAATGCCACAGAAATAGCAATCTAAAGACAGCACAACCAAATTCTTCTCCATAAGACTTCACAGGGTGCAAACTCCCTCTTGGTGATTCACAGAGGAGGAGACAAGCAGACACAGCACCAGGGCCCTTTTGGACTTACCAGGTAGGTAGCTGCAGAGCCTCTCCATTGCCACTTGAACTGAAGAGTTGTGAACTTCAGCCAGTTGCTCAATCAATGATATCACCACCACACACCCTGTGGGGAGCAGAAGAACATATCAGCAGTTCCTCAGGGGCTGGAGGGTCTAGAGTAGGAAAGTAGGAAGACTGGATGCTTAAGAACATCAAGTGAGGTGCAAAACTTCCCTTGATTTTGCTTTTAAATATCTATTGCATACCTAAATACACTGGGATTTACAGAGAAATGAGAAATGTTTTGAGAACACTGGGTTGAGGGCTCAGAAAGTTAGGGGTGTCAGAGTAGCTTGGTTACTAGTGAACTATGTGACCTATGGGTAGTAATTAACTTGGTTTACCCTCCAGAGAAATTAAGAGAAAAAAATGTGATAGAAATTAAGAGAAAAAATGTGTTTGCATGAGATAGGGCAAGGAAAAGTTGTACATACTACATAGGTTCTAATTTCTCAAATCTCCACTTGATTCTCTTCATTATCTTAGCCCACAAAATCCTGACCTGGAACCTAGAGTCATATTTCTAATTTTGTGGCAGTAGTGGAAATTTTTCAGAAAACCTGGGATTGAGTCCTGACTTTACAACCAGGACTCAATATCTCCCATGTTTAATTAAGCCTTTGTTTCCTTATGAAGCAGGAAATAAGACATTTTCTCAAGTGCAACTGTTCTGATTAATAGGAACGGTAATGCAACTGAGTGTGCCTTGAAATTTGACACCCTGTGAAACACCACAAGCCATGAAGCTAACACTACTAAGTATGGACCAAATATGCTGAGTGTCAAGAAGAAAACATGGGCACAGTAGGAATATATTCTTTCTCTTACTTTAGCATAGGATAAGTATGACTCCCCAGGGTTGTTAAGATCACATTGCTAGAAAGTTCTGTTACTTACCTCAATCTAGCAAACTGATAGAGAGATAGAAACATCCTCTTTCTTAAAAGAAGAGACTCCTTTTTTGTATAAAATGTATTGTTTTGGTCCAAGATATGTAAGTGTTTGAGAAGTTGCTAGACTTCATTCATATAAGAAAAGTGGGTACATGTTAGCAGATTTGTAGCATAGAAGTTCCATATGAAGAAGCTGATTAAAAGTGAAACTAAGAAGATCAGTAAGCAGGACCCCCACTTACATATGAGTGCTGTTAAAAACCAAATTCCCACCATGGCCCCCAGGAGAAGGTGAACAATGAAATTGGGCATTTCTGGACAGAAAGAAATAAAGCCTTCTATGAAAGGAGATGAAGAAATGAGAGCTATCCACCTCTCTATAGAGAATAAAGTGCCTGATAGCACTTTGCTTACAATCGTTCTCTCTCTTCAGATTGGGGAGGTAGTGCCCACTAGACATGAGATACTGAGACCTGTATAGCTGACAGCTTCTTGTGCTGATAGAACCTACTTGCTGGTGTGTTCGGTAACATCAACCATCAAGATTTTTAATGAGTTCAATACCTTTGAGGGTTTTCTTCTATCACCATGAATTTAGTAGCTGGTACTGATTAATATTCTCTGGCCTAAAAAGCATTTTCATGTATATTTGTTCTATTTTTAAAATAGAAACACAATGAAATCTCATTTTAGAAAACAGAATATGAAACAGTACAGCTACTGCTCAATTTATCTGTTATGACCAATTGCACCTTGCTTTTGAGTATATCAAGTATATGAAAAACCGTAAAGTGCAAATGGAACATGATAAGTAGTTTTGATGCAATGCAGTTGAAAAGAAAAAGGCTTTGAATGAAGCAAAGCATGGGTTCAAATATTGGATCAGCCATTTGCAAATGCTGTGACCTTGAATGATCTGCCTACCTTTTGAAACTTTATTCTTGAGTTTCAAGTGGATTCCAAGTTCCTTAAAAATGGAATGGAGTCTCACATTCTTTGTGACTGGAACAGGGTCTGGTTCATAAAATAGGAGCAAGAATTGTTTCCCTGCTTGAAGTGAGCCTTGACGGTTAATGCCTACATTTACAGCTACTTACCAGCTCTGCTATCTTATTGGTCTATTTCAGTTCCCACTTCTGGGCAACAGGTAGCTTCCCTTGAGCCTGAAGCAGATTCTATGCTCAAACATGCTCAAATGCTCAGCTCTCCATCAAACCAGCATGCACTGCTCTGGATCGCTTCTTATGGAAGCTCATCAGTGAGCTGCACTGACTGATGGCTGGAGTGGACTCAAAGCAGGGTGCACATGGGGTTCAGAAGTGATATGAGTGATATGCTGTCACCAAGCAGAGATTTCATTGAGAATTGTCTCCAATACTCAGCTTGCTGCTATTGTGATTCCAAACACCTTAAATTCAAAGAAATGCCATTACTGCCCACAAAATAATTTGCTATAGTTTTCATTAAAAATATTTTCAGTCTGAACCCTTAAGCAGATAACAAAGAACTATGGGTGATTTTCATGACTGAAGTGTTTGAGTTGAATTTAGAAGTTAGACCAGATTGCCTGCAAAGGTAGAGTAGATGTTTATCAAAGGAATAATGGTTAAGAACTATCTTACCTTGATAATGGTTTCTTTTTTAAAAATAAGATGAGAAAGGAATATAAAAACATTTGTGAATTGTCATGCTGCCTCAGTTTCCTTTAAGACACCTTTCTTTGAGATGATGAATTTTAAGAGGAATCCAAAATTAGCATGTTACTTCCCTCCAATAAATCTCTATCATGAAGTAAGCATGTTTTGGTCTCACCCCTTTCTCAAAGGTCCTGGTTTTGCAAGTTATTTTCCATCCCCCCCCCAACCTTTGTTAATGGTCTCTTCATCTCTCTACCCAATCAGTAACCACACACTCTTCTTTTTCTCATCTTTCCTTATCTGTGACAGATGCCTTCTAGGACCCCACTCAGGTACCAAAATCTACAGATGTTCAAGACTCTTAACCCATATATACCCTCCTAGATCCTTTAAGTCACCTCTTCGTTATTTATAGTACCTAATGTGACCTGTATAGTTTGCAAATACTTGTTAAACTCTATTGCTCAGGGAATGGGACCAAAAAAAAGTCTGTACATGTTCAAGACAGACAATTATAATACATTTTGATCAGAGGTTGCTTGAATACACAGGTCAGTGAGCCATGGACATATGGGCCCACTGTACTAGTGACCTTGGACTAGCATTAGCTACTGCTCTGACACCAGCTTCCTGGAGAGAGAAGAGTTAGTTTCATTTTTCTTCCATTTCAGGGGCACCATGAAAGAGCACCACATACGATTACTAAAAGAGGAAGTAAAGAAAATCTTAGAAGCATCCTCAGCACTTGTGGGGTAAGAGACTGCCTCTCAAAGAAGACTTACATGAGAAACCTACATTGGGTTATTTTGTGGCTAGAGGAACTACTTCATGTTCCTCTCTTCTCTCCAAGTATTGGGCCAGCATAGGAGGGGAGATGACAAAATTTGCATACAGAGTCTCTCAAATCAGAAGACTCTGGTAACATTGCTTTAACAGAGGTAACATGCATTCAACTAAAGAAACTTGTCCTAGGCAAAAACAAACAAACAAACACCTGGAACTTGATGGGTTCCCAGATAAACAGTGTGGCCCCTATCTATGGGGCAGCCACAATATACTTTCCAAATTTATAACAATTTTAAGGTAATTAGCAGCTGAAGAACTAGTGAGAGGCAACTTTGCAAGAGACCATACGGAGCAGCAGAGAGAAAAAGCACTCTCCACAAAGAATCATGACCTGTAGTCTGAAAGAATGTGACAGAAGACTATGTTTTTCACAATTTAATTAGCAGCAGATTTTCTTTCTCTCCTTTATAATTGAACATTATAGTTTGTTATAATTAATGGCCTAATAGACAGGATAGGATGCAAGGTGTGGAAACCAGACCATCAGTCAGATCAGCATGACTGTTGGGGAACTTGGGACTCAAAGGGACACTTTTTGGAGTCTGATTTTCAGAATGTCCATTCCAGTGGACCCACGGATTGGGATTTGTCTTTCTTGAAAAATCCACTCCAAGACTTATTTGCGTTTGTTTTAAACCATGGCTTAAAACGATGTATACAAAGTGCCCTGGGCTCTTGGAGAGCAGTCTGCTTCTTTGTAGTATAGGTACAGGCTTTCCTTTTGACTTGGACTTAGAGAAATTCCATCAAAGACAGCCCCTTAGCACTGCTGGCTAAAATTGGAAAATCATTAGGTAGATAAAAAGGAACCAGGCCCCGGGGGTAGGGGAGAAAAAAGATAGAGAACAATAAAAGCCAGTTGTCTCTGAAGTGCCAGCAAATCCTCCCACACGCATCACTTTGCCTAGTGAAGAGTTGTGATCAAAAGGACCCCACAGACATGCAGGTAATGGGGTTTGAAGCGCTGAACACACTGGCTGGAAACAGCTTTGATGTAGAGGTCCATCTCCACCTCCCTCCAGTAGCCTTTACTCCCTTCCAGTTGAATCATTAATTTGGGGTCTGTGGTGAATGCATCACATTCTTCAGCAGCAAGAATGGAGGGATGGGAAAGGACTGAGTTATGTTTAAGGGACTGGTCACCGGGAATTTGACCATATTCCATTGAGTATGTGAGCAACCAGATTATACTTGGTGCATTTGGGCGGTGGCACACAAGGGTGGGAGGGTGGACCTGGGAGTAATGGAAAGTGTGACCGTGGTGCATTGTATGAAATTCCCAAATAATCAATAAAGATGCTATGTTTGAAAAACCATTGAAAGCATGGAGGGCTCACCTACAGTCTAATAAGAGAGTTCACTGCCTCGACAAGCTAACGATTGTTTTCCTGGAGAGACATGTGTGCTGAGTAATCTCTCCCAGTACAGATTACTCTCTGGCCACTAATAAAAGGCCTTGGCTCTGTTGAAGTGAGTTGAATTTGGAAATGAGGACACAGGAGATTTATACAGTTTACTCAGTGGTCTCTGAGATTGCATCTATGGAAAATCCCTTTTTAATCTGTTGTCTGAAAATAGTGAATGTAACAGAAGCAGACACCCCCAATCTAGTGAGGAGAGGAGCTAATGGGTTTGAGTATAACTACCTGCAACAGGGGTCCACTTCTGGCCCTGTACCATAAGCAGACAGCTCACTGAGACCTGGAATTCTGCCTGTGTAGTACAGTAGGAATATTGACCAGATCAACAAATCTGCTTCTCAAGAAGGGTGAAACTTATTTCATAGACCTTTAGAATGTTCAGGAAGTGACAATGACTTGGGATGGAACCCATCCCTCAAGAGGCTCTGTGGCTCTCTGACATTTGACCTCTTTTAGGTTGTAGCCACAAGTAGGAGCTAACCTGCCAGAGGGGAATTAGGGCACCCCAGCCAGAGGCCTGCCAACTAACAGTTTTATGAATGGGGCCATTCTAGATTATCCATTCCTACCATTTTTCCATCTACCAGTTATGTACAGCTCCCATGTGTTCCCAAGCTTTTCAGTTGTAGTCATTCAGTGAGACCTAACCCAAAAATTCTGAGCAAGTAAATGATTCCCATGTATTTATACCACAGGGTTGCAGAGCTACAGTGATACAGCCAATAACATGAACACAGTGCCTACAGCAGAGACACATTTAACAAATGTTACTCCCCTTCCTATCTGCTGGGGCGGCCATGTGGGACAGACAGACAGACAGACTTTTCATGAATACTTTTTGAGATGGAAGTTCAGAATCTTATCTATGAAAATGTGTGACATTAAGAGTGTTTTATTTGTCTTTTCTAGGTCAGAATTTACTTTTGTTGCAAATATCAAACCTTTTCCTACAATTGGGTAGATTCTAAGGATCCGTGCCCTTAACCTAACTGCCACTTTGAACATTGCTTTCGATGAGAAAATGTCCAGCAAGTTTCAAACTGCTGACTGTGCCAAGAACATTAGCAACAGAGAGCACCATATTACGTAGTTACTGGTGAATACAAGAGCTTGAGGCATTGAAGAGCAAGCAGTAGGCAAGCAAGGCAACCAGAAAAATTAGGCCCCGTGGAGATATAAGTAGGCATGAATCAGTGATTTGCACTTATACACATTCGCTTAAAAATATACAACCAAGTTCTCCTTTCAACTTAGTGTTGATAATTCTATACCTTGGATTCTTTTTCAATTGCAGCTCTATTTTATTTGGTTTTCCTCCATTAAAAATTTTATCCCAGTGTAATAAGTTTCAATGGTTAAAAACTTTATTGAACTAATTATTATAATTTTACATGAATTTTTATAAAAATTTAAATAAAAATTAAAATTTTAATAAATGTGACTTAAAATTAATAAAGCTAACATAAAAACAAAATGCATTCCCAATACATGAGAAATTACTGAATGATAAGGTAAAATTTTATAATAATTCTATTTCTTAATGAAATGGTTGGTCTCCTAAATTAATACACATATCTGTTAATGAATATTATTTACCCATATAACATATGTGTCTGTTTTCATTTTTACACATGCAAGTGCCAAGAAAGATATTTACATAAATAAATGGTAAAGGTAATAATTTTCATATAGAAAAATCACTCAGTCATTTGAATTTCCTCAGAGTTACACGCCAAAAATCTAGAATGATATATCATTGAAAATTGCTTGAAATGATCTATAACCTGACAACTTTATTGTCTTCTCTAGTTTTTCTGAAAGAACTAAAAATCAATTGACTTGAAATTGATGTGTCATTCATCAATGAAGTCTTTCACGTTTTTGTTTTTTGATAAATATACCCTTAAGTTAACTAACATTTTCCTTTTAATTATTACTATTTTGCTTATACTTGTTAAAACTGAAAAAATAAGAAAGTGAGATATTTCTGTTTTTCTTTCATTTTATATATATGACCTTAACAAATACTTTTGTATGTGTGGCATTAGAAATGGTGAGGGGGCACCTTGCCCCTGAACTGGGAAGGAAACCATAGTCAAACCTTTAATGAGTAGCAGAGCCTTTATAGACGCCTTTTATCAAGTAGAGGAAACCCACTTTTCTTTCATAATTTGTTGAAGTATCCTAAGAGATCTTATCAAATAATTCACATTTCTGCTGGATTGATAATGTATCTCCTTTATTTTGCTAATTTAGTGCATTCTATTAATCAATATTCTGATAATAAGTCAGCCGAACATTTCTAATGAAGATACCATTTGGTCAGAGGGTACCCAGTTTTCGTTTAATTTTATATGTTGGTGAATTTATTTTGTGTTTTAAGAGATTTTTTTAAAAATCCATATTCTTACAATAATGTTATGTAACAGCATGAACTGTTAACTCTTTCTTGGCGTTGTCTGTCTGAGTTTAACATGAGCAAAACATAACACAAACTGGTATATATTCCCTTCTCTTTTATTTTATGAAAGGAATTAATTACATTTTATTGAAATTATTTCCTTCCTAATATTTTGTAGAACTAGCTGATGAAAACAGCAAGTCTTGAGATCTCGTGAACTTGGCTAATGTCCCTTAAATTCATGTTCTTCTTGGAATTTGATCATACTCCTTATTTGGAAATGGGGTATTACTGGTGCAATCAGTGGGGATAAGGTCATGCTAGACTAGAGCAGGCCCATAGTCTATAAAGCAAGTGTTCTCACAAGAAAAGGCACTGACACACACAGAGAAGAAAGGTCACATGACTAAGAATGCTGGGGTTATGCAGCTGTAAGACGTGCAACCCTAGACGGCAGGAGACAAACATAGGTGACTTCAGACCCCAACCTCCACAACTGTGAGAGAATTCATTCTTGTGTTTGTAGTCAGTCTAATTATGGTAGTTTTATTGTTTTGTTTGCCGCCCAAGAACACTAATATAATTTCTAATTGTTAATTTAATACGGGTCCATTCAGGCCTTTTATTTCTTAAGTAATCTTTCAGTACTCCGTTCCTCTTTACATTTTTTTCCCCATTGTATCTTAATTGTTGACTTTCATAAAACAAAATTGCCCATAATGTTAGTGTACAGGCAATTCCACTGGACTACCATCAGGGACCTAGCAGTTGCTTATGTCATAACCTGCCTCTACAACCAACCACCTGGCACCCCGGGTGCGTGTGTGCGTGCGTGCGTGCGTGCGTGCGTGCGTGCGTGCGTGCGTGCGTGCGTGCATGTGTGTGTGTATGTGTCGGGATGGGGGTAATAAAAAGACCCACCGGCAGCTCAGCTTTCTCTCTGTTCTCTCTCTTTCTCTCTCTTCTCTCTCTCTCTCTCTCTCTCTCTCTCTCTCTCTCTCTCTCTCTCTCTCTCTCTCTCTCTCTCTCTCCTCTCTCTCTCTCTCCTCTCTCTCTCTCCCTGTCTACGTGTCTACTTGTCTGCTTTCTGTTGCATGGCATAATTTCTCAGGGATGCTCCTTGGCTTAATCACCAAAAGCACCGCTTACCACATTATGTTTCATAACACAATATTCTATTACAATCATTTTAGTTTCTTTGGGGTATGTAGTGATGCTTTTGTTGAACTTTTTGAAAATTATTTTTATCAATTTTAAATAAGTTCACTTAAAACTTCACTGATCTTGTGTATTTCTTCCAGTAACAGTATCTGGTTTTCATTAGTGCACTTGTTTTTATTTTATTACTTTTTATTCTGTTGTTTATTTTCTTTATTTTACATAGTTTGGGCCTGAAACATTGTTTCTTCGGGATTCTTGAGGTAGAATGCAGGTTATTGATTTTAAATCTTTCTTCTAAAGAAAATTACGTTGCTCTCTATGCATAATTTAGCTGGTATTAAAAGTCAGCTTTTTTTCATATTTTAGACATAAAATGTTACTTTACTTTCACATTTTTCATTATTGAATTATAATTTGATAGATAACTATATGATTTCAATCCTTTAAAATAAATGTATGCTTACTTTCCTGAATAACCTGTGTTTTATCACAAGAATGTCTTAAACAATACCATCTACAACAGCCTCAAAACTACATCCCAGGATAAATGTAACCAAGGAGTACAATGAAAACTTAAAGCTAGTGAGAAAAGAAATTGAAAAGAAAAAACTTCCCACATTCATGGATTGGTAGAACTAAGATGAAAATGGCCATCCTACTAAAACCAATCTACAAATTCAATGGAATTCTCTTCAAAATTCCAATGTAGCTCTTCATGGAAATTGAAAACATAATCTTAAATTTAATATGGAAATACAAAGGCCTAGGATAGTTAAAGCAATCCTGAACAACACACCAACCAAACAAAAAAAAACTGTACGAGGTATCACCATTCCAGATTTCAAGCTATACTAGAGTTGAATACAATGAAACATGCATGGTACTGGTATAAAAACAGACACATTGACCAATGGAATAGAAGTAAGGACACATTTTATGAATCTGCAATACTATAGTCACAATACATATTGGAAAAATAGAGAACATCCTTAGTATATCAAGTTGGTCAAACTGGAGACTGCCTGTAGAAGAATGAAACTAGATCCTTATCTCTTACCCTGCACACAATTCAGCTGCAAATGTATCAAGGACCTCAACATAAGACCTGATGCTCTGAATTTAAAAGAAAGTAGGCAATATCCTTTTACTCATTGGCACAGGAAATAACTTTCTGAATAGCATCCTGATAGCACAAGCTTAACGATCAACAACAAAATGGTAACTTCATAGAACAAAAATGCTGTACAGCAAAGGAAACTATCATTTCAGTGAGGAAGCACTCTGCAGAATACGAAAAGAAAATATTTACCACATCTATATGACAGAGGGTTTGTATCTAAACTATATAAAGAACCCTAAACAAACAAAACAAAAAACCAACCAAACAAAAAGACCCCCCAAAAAACTAAACATCAAAAACAGAATAAAACAAAACAACCAAGCTAATTAAAAACTGGGGCATTGAAACAGTTTTGAAAATGTGCGACATCTCTACCTATCAAAGGAATGAAAATTAAAACTACTTGGAGATTTTATCTTTCTCCAGTCGGAATGCTAAGATTAAAAACAAATGACACCAAAAGCTGGCATGGTTGTAGTTCAAGGGTAACATATATGGGTGGGAATGCAAACTGGTGCAGTTGTTATGGCAACCAGTGTGGAAGCTGCTCAATAAGCTACAAATAGATCTACTCCAAAATCTATCTATACCACTCTGGGACATTATTCAAAGGACTCCATATTCTATTCTAAAGATTCCTGCCCATCCATGTTCACTGCTGCTTCATTCACAATAGTCAGCAAATTGAAACAGCCTAGGTATCCATCAGCTAATGAATAAACTATGAAAACGTGGTATATTTACACAATGCACTATCATTTATCTTTTAATAAAAATTGTGGAATTTTTAGGTAAGTGAATGGCACTGAAAACAATCATTGTGTATGAGGTAGCACAGGTTCAGAAAGATTAACATTATAGTTTTTCATGCTGGATGCTAGCTTTGAATCTTCAAATACTTGTGTTTCATTTGTAATACCCATATAGATTAGAAAACCACTGACAGGTTACAGGGAAGGGCTTTCAACTAAGAGGATATAAGGCACAGTGGTGTAAAGGGTTAAAAAGGAATAGTGGAATAGAAAGAGTTAAATTTGCATTGAGAGGAGAACAAAGTAGAAGAGGAAGTATAGAGAGGGATCAGTAATACTAAAGACCTTTCAACATGGCATATGAAATGTACTATTCCATATGTATGCACATATACACACATATATGTATATGAATATTTTTTAAGGTAAAGTTACCTTATAATTTGGCAACAATGCTGCTACTAGACACTAGAGACTAATCACTGAAAAGCCCAGTGATAAGAATGGGCTGCTTTTATGATAGGGCTGTTGGCCAATGACGTACCATAGACCACCCCCCACCCCACACACACACACACAAATTACACAAACTATTGCCAATGTACTTGGTTATCCTCTACAACGAAATGGTAAGACACTGATTCAGATGTATACTTGAATCATAGAACATGGAAAAGTCAAACTATTACAGACCTGAATGTTCCATCCCTTTTGGGGATGGAAGCACTAGCTTTCATAGTGCTAGACGGTGCTATAAAAGCTACCGGAAGAGGAAAATAATCACTAATTTTACTCAGCTGTGAGCTCTGTGGCCTACAGCACTGACAGGACATGCCACTGGTACAACAGAGGCATGAATGCCATGGGAGTACCCAAACATTTTCTGATTTAACTTATCCTTGATCCACAGGTGAAACCTATACCTTGAACCATTATCAGGTCAAGATCCTATGACTAGACAGCTCATAGGCCATAGGAAAGACCTTACTACATTATGCTGCTAGGTGGATATCTATGATTTATCATTATACTAGTAGAATAATGCATCTATCAGTCCTCAGCATAGAATCTTTTGTTTGCAGCATATGGCATGGATATCCACAATTGGCCAGTGTTGGGAAACTCTGCTATTTAAGGTTGCAGTCTACTATGTCCAGATAGCTCCTCTGAGCTCAGAACAAAATGGAAGACTCTCTTTTCCAGCAGGGTTTCCTCTTCTCTGTCTGGCTGTATCTGGGGTCAGACCCCCCATACCCACTACTTTAGGCAGGTCATGGAGTCCTTAGCAAAACTCAGCTTCCTCTTTCCTGATAAGAACCTGCCCAGCAAGTACCTGGGATTCCCTGTGATGCCCCTTTATGCAAATGAGGCATTTCTCAGTACTTTAACCTCCAGTCAATGATTTATGTTCACCCTAAAAACCACTTCCCATTCTTCCAAGGTTTATATATAGTCCTTGTTTACCCCAAATAAAGTGTATGTACACAAGCTATTTCACTGAATATCGTCCAAAAGAGCTGTAACGTTGAAATTCTCGGGGCATACCTTCTCCCCACAGCACTTATAGCCAGATCATGATCCTGCAGACTCCACACGTTCCTAGCTATGCTCCATCCTTCCAGACCAGTGTCAAGTGGAGCCTGGACACCCAAGAGAGGAAGTGAAACAAGGAATCACAAGCCAGAGTGCTCAGCCTTGAATGTAACCTATCTACCAGACCTCTTTTTCAAGGCATAGGGATCATTGATAAAAAGGGGATAATAGGAGCTTTTGAGCCTGATATGGGTGATGATTATAAGTATATTTTGGAAACGGGAGGGCAAAAGCACACACTAACTCACAGTAGTTGTGAACAGCATTCATAAGTCCTTTATATGTCCAAGAAACACTGAACTCGATCACGGAGAGGGAAGTTGGACATGAAACTCTACTCCTCGTTGTGGAGGCATTGGCAAATGGTAAGAACAAATAAAGTTAAGCTTTCTCTAAGAGCATAGCCCCATGGCACATTGGTCAGTGGATGACCACACATCCAAGAATGTTTTGGCAACCCAAATTTTTTTGATGGGTTCAAAAAAAGAGAAAAGAAAAGGATATAAAGGTAGGTTGGGAAGGGTCTTGATCTAGAAGAATTAAGGTAAGAAGGGTGAAAATAATAAAAATGTATTTTAGGAAATTCTCAAAGAACTAAGAAAAATGTTTAAAATTAAAAATGGAACTGGGGAGATGACTTAAGTTTGTAAGGTGCTTGCTGGGTAAGCATGACCTGAGTTTGACCCCTAAAACCCGTGTTATACACAAACAAACAAACAATCAAATGCAAAAGGAACTAAAGCACATCTCTTTTGTTGTCATTAGGTGGAGAACTCTGAGATGTTGTCAAGGTCTTTTGTGCTGTTCAGACCCATAGTCTTCATTTTTGTTTAATTCTATGGATTAAGACGTAAGAACTGTTTAAATCTTAAGGTATATTTCTGATTTACATGATTTTCTTTACAATTTTGTGACCATATCTTATATTTTAAGGCTTATATTAAATTCACATACATAGGGACAATACAATACACAATAGAAATATATAATAGCTTAACTCTTATCAGTATAATGGCTCCCTTATTATTTTAAAATATGCCTCTTAGTTTTTATACTATTCTACAGCTTAAAGCATTATTCTGTAACACAAAGTAAGAAGTCTTGTAGTTTCTCTTTGTCAAATCTTTCTCCATCCTCGTATTTTCAACCTATTTATGCCTTTAAATCTAGGCATGTCTTCAGTGTAACACAATCTAGTTGAATTCTACTTTAGAAAGAACAACCTAGTTTTGATTATCTTGACCTTACAGTGGCATACGTGGTCCCCACAGAGAATGCTGCTCTGTGAGATTTCTAGCTACCTGTATTGTTCACATGTGTTCTTGTTTGGTCTTCTATCTTTACTGCTTTTTTTTCTTTTTATGTGTGGAAACAAGGGTAGTCCCTCTTATCCCTAGTTACTTTTTAAAATTAGAGTTTTATTTGAGTGCTTGCCTTCCTTGTGGTTCCTGAATTATAATGTATAGCTTCAACCTATCAAAATGTATATCAAGTTAATAGCAATTTAATTAGCACACAAGTTTATAGCTTTGCTCCTATACTGTTCTATTTCTTCCCCTCTCCTTTGGGCTAATTCTTTCATGCTGTAGACTAGACAATACTGTTTTAAGAAGTCTCATTGCACATATTCAAAAGCATATTTGTGTATATGAATATATTATCTCCTTTTTTATTTACCATAATTCATGCTTTCCATCTCTTCCTGTGACTCCAAATTACAATACAGTATGCTTTATCTCTGTTTAAAACACTTCTTCTTTTAGTCCTTTTCAAATTTTAATATATGTGTGTGTGTGCATAGAATATATGCATGTACATGTATTTATGGTATGTGTGTGTATGAGCATTTTCATATATGCACATAAATCAGTGTAGAGGCCAGGGACTGACTTTGCCTGTCCACTTTGATTGTGCTCCACCTTATATGTTGAGGTGGGGTCTCTTATATGAACAAGTTCAAGGATTTGGCTAGTATAGGTAATCACCTTGTTCTTGGGATTTCTAGTCTTCCAAGCAGAGGGATTAAAGGCCACACTTGCCCAGTATTTACCTGTGCACTAGAGGCTAATGATGGTCCTGACACTTATGTGGCAAGGGTTTTACTTACTGAGCAACTCTGCAGTCTTTATAGTACTTATTTTATATTATTTATTTATTTTTCCTGTATGAATGCTTTGCCTGCATGTATGTATGTGCAGTTTGCATGTGTGTGTGTGTGTGTGTGTGTGTGTGTGTGTGTGTGTGTGTGTGTGTGTGCCTGTTGTCTGTCTATGTGAATGTAAGCCATCATTGTCGGTGCTGAAAATTGAACTTGGGTCCTCTGCAAGGGCAGTAAGTTCTCATAACCACTGTGACATCTTTCCAGCTCCCCTTTAGTACTTCTTACTAAATTGCTTCTCAGTTTTATTAATCAGGAAAAGTGTTTATATTTAAGAGACCCTACCTCAACATATAAGGTGGAGCACAATCAAAGTAGACAGGCAAAGTCAGTCCCTGGCCTCTACACACATTTGTGTGCATATATGAAATTGCTCATATGTACACATACCATATATACATGTACATGTATATTAATATATTTTATATTCTTCATTTTAAGTTGTAGTTTAATATGGCATAGAATTCTGGTTACTAACTTTTGTCCTTTCTCGGTACCTTATGTCATCTGACCTCCTTCAGCCTGCACAGCTCTGAAATGGGGCAAGCCATCAGCTATACAGTTTTCCTGTGTAGAAGATATCATTCATTTCTGTGGTTGCGTTCAAGGGCTTCATATTGTATTTGGTTTCGGGAGACTGGCTATGAGGTGTCAGGATTCATTTTGAATTTATTCTGCTCAAAGTTTATGAAGAGTCTTGGATTTGTCGGTTAATATTTTCTGTGTTTTAAAGTGCTGTTGACTTTTACCTTATATTCAGACAGCATTACAAACTTCCTCTTTCTCTTTCCTCTCCTCTTAGCACACCCATTTCACAGATGTTAAGAAACTGTACATCATAGCACTGGTTCCCAAGGCTTGGATTATTTTCAAGTCTTGTTTTCCTTTAGCTTTGTCGGGGATAATTTCCATTGATCTGTGCTCAAGGACTTTTTCTTCTGAGAATTCAAATCTGCCTGGCCCATCTAGTGAATTATCATTGCTTTCCAAGTCTAGACTTCTCATGTGGCCCTTTCTTATCATCTTGCGTGTCTGTTCTAAGTCAATTTGCTGAACGTCGGCAAAATACTTTCAATTTAGTTCTTTCCTATGGATTTCTGTGATTACTTTGAAGTTCTTGCTAAACCTAGTTCAAGATAAGGCAATTAGCCTCTGGACTTGTAACTTTCCAATTTCCCCATAGTACTGAACTTTTAATCAATGCAGCCTCTGTCTAGGAGTTTTGTTCACAACTTGAGAGTGGTAAACAGTAAGCTTATCAGCAAAAGGCTATGGCACTGGAGCAATTTGTTTTTCTTTCCAAATTTGCAGAATGAAGTTTATTCATAAAAGCTTTAACATAATAGCCCTATCTTAGTTAGGGTTGGTATTGTTGCAACAAAACACCATAACCAAAAAGCAAAAGGGATTTATTCAGTGTATACTTTGATATTGCTGTTCATTATTGAAGGAAGTCAGAATAGCAACTCAATCAGGACAGGAACATGGAGGCAGGAGCTGATGCAGAGACTATAAGAGAGTGCTATTTACTTACTGGCTTGTTTCCCTTGGCTTGCTTAACCGACTTTCTTATAGAACCCAGGACCACCAGTCCATGGATGGCACCACCTACAATGGGCTCTCCCACAGTTTA
This sequence comes from Rattus rattus, assembly GCF_011064425.1. Classification (NCBI taxonomy): domain Eukaryota; kingdom Metazoa; phylum Chordata; class Mammalia; order Rodentia; family Muridae; genus Rattus; species Rattus rattus. Next base: position 38,923,199 of record NC_046167.1, read on the forward strand.
CTAAATGAGAAAACGCCTTACAGCTGAACTTTGTGGAGACATTTCCTCAACTGAAGCTTATTCTTTTCTTATAACTCTTGACTTGTGTCAAGCTGACACACAAAACCAGCCAACACAGTCTGAAACTGAAAAGAAAAAAAAAAGCCCATAAAACATACAGAAATCTCACGAGTAAATCTTAAGAATTTTTTTTTCTATTTTTCGGAACGGGGGACCGAACCCAGAGCCTTGTGCTTGCTAGGCAAGCACTCTACCACTGAGCTAAATCCCCAACCCACGAGTAAATCTTATCCAGAGAGAAACCATTCTCTGTTTTCTGATCTCTATTACATATTCCAGGCTGTAATGTCTATTTGGAGAATGACTTTGGGCATAAGTCAGAGATCCTCTTATGTGATAATACCATAGTATTCAGTTTGGTGGCCTTTCCCCTACCTTTTGGGCATTTCAATGTCTGTTAGGCAGACTTATAAAAGAGAGCATTTAATTGGAGACTTGCTTACAGTTTCACAGGGCTCCTGGTGTAGCTCTCTGAGGGAGGGTTGGTGTGTTTGATGTTACTTTGTTCACAATAACAAAGGGATTTGTGAATGTAATTGGAATGATAGCCAATTTACTTTGAGTTACTATTTTTTCCTGAGTAGGCCTGAAATAATCAGCAAATCTTTTTAAATGGAGAGTTTTCTCTAGATGGTGCTGGACAGAAAAGAAATCAGTGTGCGACTAACTTTTTACACTGAATAGCAGTCTTTAGTCACTTATCGCTGGTGGTTTTAAGCAAAGGGACCCTGATTCTACAAATGGGAGCTGTTCAATACAGTCAGCAACCAGTGAAAGTTCGGACCTAAATGAGTCTTAAAAGAGAGTTCAGGCCGTAAGAACTATTCCTCAATGGATTTGGATGAAAACTGGTAGCAAAATCAGGTACAACTCTAAGAGAAGACATAGTCTATAAGGAGTCACACTATGGCAAGACTGAGGATTTATACTGAATTGCGGCCGTCCATCAGTCTGACCAGATGGATTTCAACATTTTTAACATAGAGACTTATTTGTGTCTGAATTAGTTTGTCCAGTAATAAAATTTAGAACCTTTCAAACTGAAGAAAAAAGAGAGAGAGAGAGTTCAGCCTTGAGGTGGTTTGAATGAGAATCCTCACTTCACCCCCGTTTCCTCCCAATTCCCGCTCACATTTTTGAATGTTAGAAAAGGATTCGGAGAGGTGGCCTTTTTTAGGGAACTTGCATCACAGGTGGTGGGATTTCAAGTTTCAAAAGCCCTTATCACAACCTGCAGCTCTCTTTACAGATCAAAATGTAAGCTCCCAACTACTGCTCCAGCTCCATGCCTTCCTGCCTGCTGCCATGTTCTCTGCCTTGAAGGTCATAACTCACCCTGTGCAACTGTAAGCAAGTCTCCCATTAAATGTTCTCTTTTATATGCTGCAATGGTCATGGTGTCTCTTCACAGTGATAGACCAGTATCTAAGACAAAACCCATCTGATATCTTGATTTCAAGCCTTTCAATCCTTAGCAAAGAACCCAGTTACACTATGTCCAGATTTCTAATGTACAGAAACTGTGAGACAACAAATACCTGTAAATTCGAGCTTAATAGTGGAGAACAATTTATTATGTATCTATAGAAAGCCATGCAATGAAAACATTTTATTATTTACTTGAAAAATTCCGAAGTGTGTGTTCATTGAAGAGTAAGAACTGTGCTGTCGGTTTTCATACCACAGTTGTGTACAGAGGTCAGGGGAAAACTCATATCAATCACATCTTCTTTCTCCAGCATGTGGTCTCTGAGGATCAAACTGCAGGCTGCCTCCCCTGGCGGGTGTGTCTCTTTAAAAACATCTTTTCCTCAGCATTTCTGCTGTGTGCCCAGGGGAGATTTGCGGTTGCCCTGCAAAGCTTCTGCCTTCATTCACCTTGTGGTGACTGTAACTTTGCTACGGTGAGTCCCTCCAGGACTTCCTGAGCTCTGTCTTAGAGGCTCTCCTTGCTTCCTCTCACTGCAATGGAGAAGCTCCCCAGACTGTGAGAATCCCTCCAAAAGAGAGCCTGGATTTGTGACGTTTCCTGTTTGCTTAGCTATGAAACTACAGTTTTACCCATCTCCCACCTCTTCAGGCAGCTGTTTCCACAACGGTTCAGTTTTTCCATTGGCGTCAAAGATGTTGCATCTATATCTCATTCACATCTTCCAGAAAACACTGTGAAATCCTTCTTTGTAGCGGAATCTCTGCTTCAGACCCCTCAGATTTACACACCATGCATGTTCCACAAGTGCTCTCAGTTTCCTTGGTGTCTGCTTTGCAATAGGTTTAATCTCAGGGCATTTTAGAACACAATTTCGGCATATTTCATTTTTGATTTTCTGAGTACTCGTGATGGGGCATCGCTATGTGTAACCTGATCCCTTACCTTGTGTGATTCTCATCCTGCTGGGAAGGAAGGGGCAGAGGGTTTAGCAATGTCTCCAATGCCACATGTGCAGAGCGGCAGATTCCAGACTCATCCGTCTAAGAGCCTAGACTTTCTTTCCTTTCTCTTCCAATTGTTTCCATGTGAATAGCTAGAACTTTCAATAACGTTGGACAGAAAATACAGGCCACAAGTGATCTCAGCATCCAGAGAGAACTGTGAGAGCACTGGTAACAGACAATTCTGGGTTCAGTCTGTCTAGGAGGATCTACAGAGAGTGTAGATCGCATTGTAACCACAGGGGATTTTACTTAATACTCTGCAACTCTTGTTCCTTCCTCTTTCCCATGGAACTTTCATAAAGAGAAAACAATTATTATTAACTTATCCATTTTCTGAAATTATGCTCACCATGTAACCTTGCCCCAAAGTCACAGGTGCTTTCTTTTCTCTGTTGTATTTATCTGTTTTTTTTTTCTTTTCAAGATTTTGACTCTAAGACACTTCAGAGAAAAGAAAGTAGACAGAGTAGACAGGATGCGAACAACTCAACTGATCGGGAAGCTTCCATTTGAATAAAATTGGACTGAAGTCAGTGATAACTTAAAACCGAAGGCAGAGCACTCAGGAGAAGAGGATTTGCAAGATTACCAGAGTGAGGACCCAGCAGAGAGGCCCCCACAGAACCAGAGTGATCTGCTAAACTCTGAGGGTCTGGAAGTCCTGAGCTGCAGGCAGGAAGCAGAACAGCAGGGTGGGACATAGGATTGTTTGCAGATGGCCCTGTGAACTCTACAGCCTTGAGGCCCTGGCTGCTGCTCACGGAGCTCTGGGGACTAAGGGCCCAGCCCACTCCAAGTCTGACCTTTGGGAATATTGCGATAATTTGAGAACTAAGTCACTGCTGAGAGGGGAGGGATGGAAGAGGAGAGCCCCTGCTATCCACAGGAAATGTGAATGGCAAAAGGAAATGCTTTCTGCTACCCACAGGAACTGTGTCTGTGAACTACTGCCCAGTTACAGAGAAACAGACTGTAGTCTGTGCGTACCCAAATTGTGACCATGAATTTGCAACCTTCCCTGCCAGCTCTGTCTAAACCTCTCTGGTTTCTGTTAATGAAACTCTTTTCCCATTTATACTATTTTAAGACCACAGAAACACCTTTGTCTCTTATTCCAACCAAAGTTTCTGAAACCTCTGTGGGTGTACCAGAGGGCAGATGGCCTGACTCTGAGAACATGCTTAACAAAACATGAACAAGAGCATGAATGAAGCTTTAAAACCCTTATGGCTACCTAAGATTTAAATAGTACCTTAAAACCCTCAAAACTCAGGGAATTAATTTAAGTATCAATGAAAAGGCAGAAGGACTATCTGGACTGTAAATCATCCCAGACTGAAATTAATGTTTTACAAAATGGAACCTGGCTTATTACTGATTCTATGACCTTTGGTAAGGCAACACGTAGTCCAGAGGGCAAATGGGACAGGTAGTGAATGACATGGAATTCCCACAGCTAGCTCTGATTCAGGGTGAAATCAAGACCTGTGTTCCCAGGTATAGTGTTTGATACCATGGTACAAGGCTCATGGGAGTTCACCAGTGATGGGATGTCTCTCAGTAGCCTGGCACCTTCTGTGATGATTCCTTTTGGAGTGTCTGCTCAGTTGCAATAGCCCTGCCCCCTCTGGCATCTGTATCTGCACCTAGATCTTTCCTTGTTCCCATTTGCCTCTTATTCAGTGACATAATGACAGCCCAGGTATTCTCTGCTATAAATCTGAGAATGGTAAGCAGATGGAGTACTGCCACAGAGAGCTGACCGAAGCTCAGAGAGCACGGAAAACAGCTCATCTGCAGAACAGACTCAGGGCGAGCACTGAAAGGTCAGAAGAGACGATGATGTCCAGGTCTCTAGAGCTTACTGTTTCCTGACTCCTGGCTTGATTTATAGGATTTATGACTTCTCTGACTTTTGATTCTAAGCCACATTCTTTAGACTACCCTAAGAAATGTTTCTTCTTTTCATACTCATCTTAAATCAGTTGGATTCCTTTATTTATTTGGGAGCAGTGGGAATCGAATCTAGGACTACACACCTGCCATCCATGCATCCAGCCCCTGAGCTTGTCTCAGGCCTGATTTGACTCCTCTCACTTACAGTCTTAACAGGGATCACGTGCCTGGTTGCCATGTGCTGCTTAGGGGTTCAGTGTCTGGGAACAAAGATAAAGGAATAAACACGCAGAAAATAGGGTAATACATGGACACAAGCAACTTAAAATGGATCTATTAGATACAACAGCACAAGAGATAAAAAATAGGGACTCATCAAGTAAAACAATTTTTTTTCTAGAGGGGACCCTGTAATAAAAGTGAAGAGAAACACACAGATTAGAGAAAAACATGTATAGTTCACCAGATGTCATCTGATGTGGGACCTGTACATGAAGCTCAAAAAGAAAACTCTATTAGAAATCATGGCATTCAGTGGTAAATGGATGGAAGTAGAGAATATTGTACTGAGTGGAGTAACTCAGACTGTAGGAGGGAAACACTGCAGGTTCTCATCTGTGGTTCTTGGCTCCAGGATGTGAATAGGAAACCTAGCATAGTCACTGGAACTAGGAAAGTAAAAAAGAACCAAGAAGTGGGGCGCTAGAGAGTGGGGAACATCAGGACATAGGTTATATGAAGGGAGAAATGGGTAATTGGGGGGCTTTAACTTGGAAGGGAGGATGGAGGTTAATACAAAAAGAGAGGGAGGAAAGACAGATAAATATATTAAGGAGCCTTGGAAAAAGACATAGGAGTCATTATTTTTATATTTACCCAAAATTACATATGTTATAAATATATGCACAGGACATGTATTTTTTGAAGTGCTGGGAGCTGCAGAAAAGGAGCAATCTCTAGATGTTTCTCTAAATTGGGCAGTAACTTCCTGGAAGACAGCTACTTCTAAGATCAATAACATATGCGACAGCTTGTAAGGATGCAGGGCAGGGAGTATGCAAACTTGTACAGCCACTATATTTGTATGCCATTGCTAGGGGCATGCAAACTTGTTCGACCACAAACTATACTTGTACACCATTGCTAGGGGCGTGCAAACTAGTACAGGCACTATAGATATACATACGGTCGTTCCTCAGGAAATTGAGAATCAGTCTACTCCAAGACACAGCTATATCATTCATAGACATAATCCAAAGGATGCTCCATCCTACCACAATGACACTTGCTCAATCATGTTCATTGCTGCTTTATTCATAATAGTCAGAAAGTGAAAAAAAACCTAGATGTCCCTCAGCTGAAGAATGGATAAGGAAAAGGTGCTAATCTACACACTGGAGTATTACTCAGTGGTTTTAAAAAATGACATGATGAAATCTGCAGTTAAATGAATGGAACTATACAAAAATCATCCTCAGTGATGTAACCCAGACCCATAAAGACAAATATAAGATATAGTCACCTGTAATTGGATTTTAATTGTTAAATAAATGGTATTCAAACTATAATCCACAGACTCAGAGAAGTTAGGTAAAGAGGAGGACTCTAGTAAGGATGCATGGACTCCCCTGGGAAAGGGAAATAGAGTAGATTTTGATGGTGGACTGGGGGCAGGTAGAGATGGGAGCGGGAAGGACCAAGTGTGTGAGTGTGTGTGTGTGTGTGTGTGTGTGTGTGTGCGCGCGCGCGCACACACACACACGTACACAGAAGCTATCTTAGTTTCAGACCCATCAACCCAGTGTCCCTACCTACATGACACATAAAATCACCATCCAGGCTGTGTACAAATTCCTTACTGAAAAAAATCCTGCTGCAACAGATGGTTATTATTTTCATTTGTTCTGCAACAGTAAATATACAGAGCATATTCCTGGAATTCTCTTAGCACAGCTTCCAATACACATAGCCTTGCTGGGGAACTGGCATGGAAAGAAATGGTAACCTTGTGTCTACTCTCCTGGTGTGAAGATCTGGGCACATCACAGTAGATTGCTAGACTAACCCCACAAAGTCCATTTGTAGCCCCCTGGAAACAGAAGTGACTCTCAGAGACTGTCCCTGGTGGATTTCATTTGATAGGCTTGCAGGTTTGCTGCGAGAAAATGGAATGTCAGTAAGCTGTGATTTTAGGAAACTAAAGACTGAGTAAAGATGACCTCTCCCCCTCCTAGACCTGGTTCCAAAGGAACCAATGAATCAGGTTCCTTGAGCTTTATTTTTAAAAGAAGGCTTTGTCTCTAAAGATGTGTTCCCTGACGTACATAATAAGATCATGGTTTTGTCAAAACCTGACTAAGTCAGACTTTTTGTTATTGCCTCTACATAGAACCTCTAGGTACAGAACATGTGCCAGGTTCTCTGTGTGTAGTACTTGGCAATCACAGTTATTTCTAGAGTGATTTTTGGCCAGGATTCCATGTTGAGTCTGTTTACTAGTAATTATTTCTTTGTTCTGAGTCTATGTGATTCCACTGCCCATGCCATCTCAGCTCTCTGTACTGCTACGTGCCCCATGTATAATATGAATATAGAAGTTGTCCTGGTTAGGTTATTATTGCTGTGATGAAACACCATGATCAAAGCAACTTGGGAAGGAAAGGGTTTATCTCAGTTTACACTTCCAGCTAATATCCATCACTCAGGGAAGTCAGGGCAGGAACTCAAATGGGGAAGGAATCTGGACTCTGGGAGCTTGCTCCTCGTGGCTTGCTCAGCCAGCTTTGTTATAGAACCCAGGACCACCAAGCCCAGGAAACAACCCACACACAATGAACTAGGCTCTCCTCCATGAATTCTTAATTAAGAAAATGCCCTGCAGGCTTGACAATCTGATGGAGGCTTCTTAAGTGAGGTTCTCTCCTCTCAGGTGACTTCAGCTTGTGTCGAATTGGCATACAACTGGCCAGCATAGAAGATCTCACCTTATTCCCCACTGTCCTTAGAAGATACAAAGCAAATATGAAGAGAATTTGGAAATAAAAAGTTTTTATGAAGAAGCCACAAAGTCATATCTCAGTCAGTGTTCAGAGTTTCTGTCAGGTCACTATAGCTAAATTCCCTAAAGAATGAAGGAAGCTGAGGGACTGAACTCTTACTGTGTACAGATGTCATAGACACGCATGCAGGGTCTTAGTTGTCAGTTCCCCAGTGAAGGACATGTTATCCCTGTTGACTAAGGAGAACACAGAGTAGGGAGAAGGCTAGGTAGAGGGCAGAAGAATCAGCAAGAGGAAGAGAAAGAAGACAGTAATCCAGTCCAGATGTCTGAATTCAGTACCATGTCGAGAACTGAGAATTTCAGATATGAAGGGAGCTGATCCAAAAGAAAACCTTCTCAAGCACAGAAGAGGCTTTTCTGTTTGTTTACATTTGAGACAGGCTATCACTATGTAGCCCAGGCTATCTTCTATCTGGTAATCTTCCTGCTTCATCTCCTTGAGTGCTAGGAATATAGACAGGTACTTGCTACCACATCTAATTTTGATGTTGAGGAATTATTGTGCAAGCAAAGTATCAGAACTCACTGTCATGAACACAGAGAAAAAAATTAAAGTGTACATACCTACACAGTTTTGGCCGTGGGAGGAGCTGGCACCCGGCTGGCTCTCATAGGGCACAGAGGCCAATGAGTGAGAGAGCAGAAGAAGCAGAAGGGTGGTCTTGAAGACTTTCCTGGGGGGCTTCATCCTGAGCTGTGTACAAGGAGCTATGATCTTGGCTACAAGATGACGCTACTTCTCAACCCTGCCTGGCCCCTCTGTAGTTACCACACCCTGATACACACTGCCATGAACGCACTGTGCAGCAAGTATGATGCAAGTGAGCACGTGCATATGCGCGCGCGCGCGCACACACACACACACACACACACACACACACACACACACACACACACACACACTGAGGCAATTCTGAGATGTTGGAGAAAGGCTCAGATGTCCAGATCTGGGAAGAGCTAGAGAAGTCCTTGGTGGACAGTCCCTCTGAGTAAAGACTTCAGGAAAAAGAAATACCCAAGTTGCACATTGACAGCGACAGCACTTCCGGCTTCTGATTGCAGTCAGTGACCATAAACCACATGAACCTTGAGGTTTGCCCGAAGCACCCTGTTGGGTTGGAAGAGAGAGGCCCTTCCCCTTTCATTCTTGCAAAATGAAATTAAATAAAAACGAAAACCTAAGAAGAAACATAACACCACCTGCACACAGCCCTTCAGCAATCAGATTGGCAGCACCCACATAGTGAAGAAGTTACAGTTGTAATGTAGAACAATTTGATTATAAAGTGTAATGCAGAATTATGTTTATACTTATTAACTTTCTTCTAACTGGCTGCATATATGAGGATGACTCCTTGTTTTGTCAGAGAACCCTCTGGTCAGTGGTGGCGTTCCTCAGGCAAATAGAGAATATTCTTTGCAGGACCCAGCTTTCTTAAAGTCTTCTATTTGATATGCAGAAAACAGTGAACTGTCAGCAGGGCTAGATCCTCAATCTAATAAGAAGGGAAGACGTGAGAGCTAGCTACCTCGTATTGACTTGCCTGGGCAAGCTGCATCATTTTCCTTGAGAATTTGAAGATGTGTTTATGTTTTCCACCTGAGGGGCATTTGCTCACATTTAAGAGACTGATTTTTCTGCTTTGAAGTTGAGCATTTGGCACTGTTTTTCAGAGGAAAGCAATCTGGGGAGAAGGACTTGAAAATAAAAGATATATTGGAATGTTTTGGCATTTTTTTCAATAGGATATACCAAAGTTGCATGCAACACTAAGTCGAGCTCAGAGGCTAAAGTACCTCAGTCCAGATAAGAGTCATATGATTGTCCCTTCTTGCTTTGGCTCTGAGAAAAACTTACTGCAGACTTAGAATTATTCAAGTTAGTTAAGTTTATTAGCATTTTTTGTTTAATAGAATAGCTTTTTTTTTTTTTTTTACAGTTTCACATGTATTCAATACATCATACCTGTCCTCAATCCCTACTTCATAGAGACTCTCTCTGGTCACCCCTAATATGTCCTCTCCTCACTGCCCTCTCCCAAGGACAATTAGCCCTGCCAGTTGACAATGACTTGATCTGAGTGCGGGTGCTTTGTTTGACCAAGTGCTGCTGCTTTTGATCTTTGACGTGATTGAGGGAAGCTTTAGATGGAATGGTGGAGTGACTGAAAAAATAAAGTGTTTGACTCTCCTATCTACTTTTACATGGGGAATGTAACAGGCAAGCAAGCCAATTTTCTTTCTCTATTTTTCTCAATTTTTTAGGGTAATGGTAGTATTACTGTATAGGGTTACTGTGAGGATTCAGGTGACATTGAACCCAAAGCACCATGCCAGACAAGAAGTAAAGGTATAGTAGATTCACAATCTGGCTATATCCTACGTGGAGATGTGACGACATCTATTGCCCAGGGCAAGGGTGACATTCTAAGGCTCTATGATAGTTGCAGGGCAACATGTAATGTTTGGGGAAATGACAAAAACACTAGAAGGCAGAAATTATTGAACATCTTTTCTGGGCAAGTCAATCTTCACAAGTGCATGATCAGGTCTGTCTGACCCAGAGATTGAAGAAATGTTCCAGAAAAGCATTTGGAACAGCCTCAAGGCCTGAGAATGCACAGCTGCATTCAACATGGAAAACCTCAGGATCAGGGGCAGTGCAAGGTATATATTCGTCACCACTGAGGTGTGATCAGTCTGCTGCACCTGCAACCTTGGGGGCATTGAATACTTCCGGTATGTTTGGGCTGTGAGTTGGCACAGTAAATGACCCTGTATCTCTTCAGCAGTAAGCAGGTCCCTTACCCTCTCTGTGGGTGACCTGCCTCTGCTAGAAGAGGAGAGTTTTCTTCAGAGAGGTATGGCAGCGAAGTGCCTACTATCTAGCAGGAATTCAATACACGGCTTTTCACACCTGACAACTGAGTTCTTACTGGGCAATATCAAAGGAACACAGAAATAAGCAAGCGGTGTTACTGACACTAGAAGTGACATATACATGCCACCTCCCCCAGCCCCCCCAAACCAAACCTTAATGGTCCTAGTCACAAAAGTCAAGGCTCTCAGAAGGGTGGTTACACTCCGTTTGTTCTTTAGGTACTGAATACAAATGACTTATACTTCCAACCAAACCGGTGAAAAATCTTGGGGTCATCTGAGGTTTATAAGAACTCAGACCCCTGTTTGATACCCCCAGAGAAGCACTGCTGTCAGATGCTCCCATTTTGATTTTCTCTAAGTTGGTTCCTGAGAATTCCTTAGATTTATTCCTTGCTGCACTCTGTTTCTCTGCTCAGAGGCAAACCTCAGGCTTTCTCTCTGCAGAGGGAGGCTGGGAATTTGTGATCCTGAAAAGTGCAACTGTGGTTCAGGCTTGTGTGCAGGAATCAGGAATTACATCTGAGCAGCAATTGCCTCTACCTCTCATTCATACCAAGATCTTCATCGAGAAAAGAAGTAGACAAAAATGTAGGTGAAGAAAGACAAGATAGAAGCTAGTGTTGCTACAAGGAGCTCCTGGGTTTGGCCTTTTCTTTCTGTGCCTGGGTTTATACTGCTCTCTCCTTGGTCTGGCTGCAGACTTGTCCTAGCTGACTGGCTAGTCCCAGACCCCCTGTAGAGTGCACTTTCCCTGGTCTGAGCCCCATTCTATACCATGCCTGCTCTGCTCAGGAGCTGGTAAATTTATCCTGACCAGGAAGCATGTGGATTTTCTAAAAGAGCTCCAGAGGTCAGATGGGGAAGCAACCCATTGCCATGGCTTCCTGCTTAGTAACTATGTACCCTGAAACCATCTATTTATTTAACTATAAATATTTATTCATATTTTATGTATATGAGTGTGTGCCTGAATACGTATGAGCACTATGTATCAGATCAGAAGAGGGTGCTGCATTCCTTGAGTTTCAGATGGTTGTTCTCCATCTAATGTGGGTGCTGGGAACTAAACTTGGGCCTTCTTCTGGAGTAACAAATGTTCTTCCAGAGTCATCTTTCCAACCCTTTATTTAACTACAAAATTCTGCTTATCATGATGATATTATAGCAAGATAATGAGGATTAAGAGAGTGTATTTTAAAACCCTAAAATTTAATGGTAGTTAAATGTAAATGGACCAAAAAAGAATGACAAAGACCTGAGGTGATACACATGCCAGCTACCAGGATGTGGTCATCACCCACTGTATGCACATATTGAAATGTTTCACAGTACCTCACAAGTATGTGCAAGTGCTATGCATCAATTAAAAATTCATTCTTTTAAAATGTAGAGCTGGCAATGAATCAGCACTGCCTTTCTGTAGTCATATACTGAATTCTAATATTTTACACATTAACTCAGAACTTCAAAAGCTTTGCTTTGATAATACAGGATCAAAACCATGATGTCTAATAGGGATTCAGAAAGGCCAAGAGAAATATGTTTCAATAAGTGTTAGTGACCCTCATGCTTAAAAGGTGAGTTCTTATTGACGAGTTCATGGGATGTCAACTATGGGTATTCTTACTGGTAGAAAAATGTGGAGACCAGAGAAACCCACTTCTCTTAGGCATAACAGTTAAGAGCCAGTTACCAGGAATGAGCCAGGGCTCTTCCACATCTTGTAAATGTAGCAGTAGACTGAGGGTCCTGAAAACTAGCCAATAGGATTTGTGCTCTGATATTCCTGTCCCTCCCTCTGACCTACTACTCACCCAGTCATTCACATTGAGATTCTAGAGCTTTAGGTTAGAGCTTTAGAATGGAGTTTTAGGTTAGAGCTTTAGAATGGAGTTTTAGGTTAGAGCTTTAGAATGGAGTTTTAGTTTAGAGCTTTAGAATGGAGTTTTAGTTTAGAGTTTTAAAAAATGGAATTTTATGATGCTTTTGGTCAATTTTCAGAAACACACACACATCAGAGGAAACTTGGGACATGTTTCAGTGGGTAAGAGTGGTTGCTGTGAAAGCAAGAGGACCTGAGTTCAAATCCTCAACACATATATGAAAGTTGCATATAATTATGCTTTTCTAGAATCTCAGCACTGGGAGACAGATGGATATAACCAGCTGATGTTGGGGGCCTGATGGCCTTTGGCATAGCCAAAAAAGGCAGGGGGTGAGGGAGGGGCTTCAGCTTCAGTGAGAGACTGTATCTCAAAAGCTAGGATGTAGAGAAAGAACTCAATATCGTCCTCCTTGTGTGTGTAAACTCTCACACACACATGCACATATACCTCCCTGGAAATATATTTATAAGAAAAGTGAGCCATTTATGATCAAACTGTCTATAAGGAGGATCAGTTCTATTAAATAGAGGCCTTTTCATCTCCTCGGCATTAGTTTAAGGAAAGGAGCTGAGGTAGAGCGGAAGGAGGAGAGCAAGGGTGGAGGACACACTTGTGCCGCTGTGCTGTTGGTGAGACAGACATGATGTGGCAGTGGGAGGCAACGTGGCAAAGGGTCAACGCTGACAGGAGTCTGTCTGATGGATCTGTGATGTTACTTTGCATGTGTTAGAGAGAAGACGAGGTGCCCTGGCCTTGTGTAGAGTGTGTGGAGATTGGTGAATAGTTGAGTTTCCTGTGTGGAACAGAGAAAGACAGAGTTAAGAGAGACTGGCAGAAGCAAGCACAGAGATGGGCAAGCTACGTAAACACAGTCCTCGGGGATTCACTGACTATCTTAGGAGGCCTGCAGACCCTCATATGTGTCAGACAAAGGCTAGGCCAGCTTTAATCATCTTCACTTGCCTTGCTGAGCTATAAAGGTAAATTTGAATGCTCATAACTAAATAAAATAAATGCAGCTTTATTAAGAATGGGGTTTATTCAATTCATCTTAGAGAAAGGAAATCTAGAGGTTATCCCACTACCCTAGGAATGGCTTTTGTCCTCAGTAGTGGCTTCACATGGCTGCTCGCAACTCAGCCATTGTGTTTATGCTACAGGTTAGCAGACTAAAGAAGCAGAAAAGAGCAAGCTCACATGTTCCCAAGGAGCAAGATCTCCTTCAACATTTCTGCTTACATTTCACTAGCCACACCTAGTTGCAAAGGGTGCTGGGAAATGGAGTCACATGTTTACTTACAACTGCAAGGGAAGCAAGCATGAATATCTTTTTTTTTTCTCCCTTTTGAATGATGGGCAGATATTGGTACTCTCCGAAGCATTTTAACCCAGATCCTGGATTGTTCACAGAAATGAAGCTGTCAAAAGTCCAGGTGACAACCTCAGCTGAAGTCTGACTGTTGAGGGTCAACTGGGTAGGGTCTTATGTGTAAGTAGGTCCCTGTCTTATTGGGGATTTGCATCTACAGTTAAAAAAATAAACCTATATACTTCCTGACAATATGTTCATATAGAAAGCTGGAAATTAAGAGTGAACAGAAAGCTAGAAAATGCTTTGTTTTTCAGGTAGATGACATAGAACCCCGAAGTTGTATGGGATCCTTAAATTAGTTGGCCAGAGTGGTGGTGGTCGAGGGGTTTGGGCCGTGCAGCCTCCAGATAGATGAGGACATGTCTGCACTCCAGTGGGCAGTGACTACTTCACTCCATCTGTTCAAATGCTCATGAGAGCTTAGACCAGTCCGTCTTGGGCTGTGTTCCTGGCTTTATAAGTCCTTACAATTGGACTTAGAGAATAGAAAGAATAAGATGGTCACAAAACTGCTTTGCATATTGGGTAAGAGAGAACAGGTGGTCAAAATGCAGAACTTAAGTTCCATCTCAGCCCCAGTGTTTCCACTGGCAGGAAAAGTTGAAGCAAGTGGGGGGCAGGGATGATAAACTCCTAGATTTGGGGAAGTCAATATCTAGTACAAAGATCAGCCCATGTGACCTTCTGCTGAGATCACATAGACTCTGAGAGAAAGAAAGCCACAGGAACACAGCTAGAGATGGCACTGGAGTGAAAGAAAAATGGGTGTTTCAGTCTATTGTTTAGGACCCCAGAGTTCCCTGGTGCCCATTGCATCAAGAGTGAAGGTTTCAGAGAGTCTCACAGACCTCTGAGTCATCTGGAGCCTGCTTATGTTTCCGCTCACGTTTCTAATCATCCCTAGGGTCTTTTGCTTTCTGATCATATGGAACGACTTACTTACTGAATATATGTTTGCATAAATATATGTTTACATAAAGACTTATGTTTGCATATGACACTTGTGTCCATAAAGACTTATGTCTGCCTCATACATAACAACATGTTGATGCCCCAAGTTATGACCAGCTGCCCATGTCTCCCTGCCTCTGCATGTGCCTCCCCCCCTGTAATAACCCTTCCCTGCAGACTGCTCCTTTCCCTTCAAGCTCACTTTTCTTAGAAGGGCTCCCTGTCCTTGGGTAAGCCTTCTTTGCTCCAATCTCAGTGTTCCCCAGATGCTTTGGCATCAGCGTACATCTGGGTCTCGCAGTAGCTGTGTGTTCCTGGATAGCAGCGGATTTGGCACCATCACTGCAGTGCATGTACTGGACTCTAGGCAGACACTCAGGAAATGTTAGTAGGGCAAAAATGAGCGAAAAGAGCAAAATAAAGAATACAAATGTTAGGTATTGCCGTCAGCAAAGCAGGAGAAGAGGTTTCTGGTTTTTTGCTTTGTTTTGTTTGGGGGAGTATTATTTAAAAGAAAAAGATTTGAGACAGTAAATTTGGGCCTCAGAAATAAAGCTGAGTCAATACTAAGAAAAAGGTCAGCACTGGAGACAGTACAGGCTGAGCATCAAGAGGGGACTCCACAGGGAACTCCACAGGGGACTCCAGAGGCTGCCCCAACTTCTGTGCAGAGAGAAAACAGGAAGCCAGAGTGCAGCAGCGCAGGAGGATAAAGTCCAAAGTTTCATCATTTCCTCAAGGTCTGTCACACTGTTTGTATCAAGATGGCAAAGTTCATTTCCTTAAAGGCTTGTGCCTGGTCAGTCCAGGCAGGATGAAAGGCAGCCCCCGCTCACACTGTGCTGAGCTCAGATCCTGTGAATTCAAGCTACTTGTGGGGCTGGCAGGTGGCATGCAGGCCGATCCCTGGTCCGGAGAAAGAAGGAAGAGTGGCCTAGATATGTAGACTTGCAGTTGCAGGTCCCCGTCAGCAGAGAGGTTTTTATGACATGTGTTGTGCTCTATTGACATGAGAGTCACGTGTGGTAGAAGAGAGTGGCTAACTGAGACCCAGGTGGCACCCCGTTGAAAGGGTTGGAGCTGATCTGAGAGGACTATTCCCCACCCTCTCCCCAAAGAGAACTTTAAAAAAGACACTCTGGCACCTACTGTAGTTTTTAAACATGTTTGTTCAAGAGAATCAATGGAGGACAGGTTTTGATCAGTGAACAGGGCACAATATAAATTAAATCCAATTTCAAGGTATAGGTCAAAGATATTTTTATTTTTATTTATCTTGAGACATTTAATTCTTTGCGTGTGTGTGTGTGTGCGTGTGTGCGTGCGTGCGTGCGTGCGTGCGTGCGTGTGTGTGTGTGTGTGTGTGTGTGTGTGTGTGTGATAAACGAATGTTTGTATCATGGGTAGTAAAATCAAGGACCTTGTGCCCAATTGGCAAGTGCTCTGGCACTGCTTTTATCTCTAGCCTTGTACTAATGCATTTTAAAAAGAGAGTAAGGGGAATCAGAGGATGAAGATGAGGGCTGACAGAACCAGGGAAGTGAAAAATTACCAAAGGGACAGGAGTCCAGGCCACGTGGAGTCCATCTGCTATGCTAACCAGCACTTTCCAATGTCTTCTCCTCTGTTGCAGACACTGTCACAGCTGAAACAAAACAAATTCTCCATGCAGCCTTGCATGGATACTTAAGGGAACAAGTGAGTAGTTAGTTAAGGTGGCCCTAGGGACGAAGACTTGTGGTGTCAGAATCTGTGCTACCTTTGGCTTTGGCCTTAGGCCATGGTGGCTGTGTGAGATGGAGTCCCAGTTACCCTTGGTAAAGAACAGAATCTGTCACCATGTGTATTCCTACTAGGAATTTGACTTTCCCCAAGTCTGTACAGGCCTGCAGCCAAATGCCTGGGTTTGTGGCCTTGTCATTCTAAGTAGAAGCCCGTGCCTTGGTGTTTTGAAGTGCAGACCTCTGTGTGTGAAGTCTGTCTGTTTCAGAGATCATATGGACTCTGAGGTGACAGGAAAAAGGAGAGGGCATGCTGATCTGATCTCTCACTGTGCCTCCAAGGGAACCTGCTGTGTGATTGAATTCCACCTTTGACCTCCCAGACCAGAGAGAATCCATTTTTGGCTCTCTAGATTTGCTGAGTTGCCAGGACATACAGTTCAGGTCCCTAGATAATTCTAATAGAATCCAAGAATCGCACAGTTGAGCTCAGATAACACAATACAATGTAAAATTGGGGGTTGTTTTATATCCCTGTCTTTTGGGAATGTGTGGGTGTAACAGCAGATAATGAGGATGGGCTGTAGCCTTGAGATTAGATAGGGTTCACCAGTCTGTACCAGATCTAGGTTATTAAGAGTTTTCTTCAATCTGGCCTATTTAATGTTGTGCTAAAGAAACCCCAAAACATAGGCCATGTCTAGTGACCACAGAGATGATAGGTCAGACTAAGGAAAGAACTACATATATAGACCTCCAAAAACACTGTCCAACAGATCTCTTACCTATCCAGTCTCCGAATAGCGCTACTAGTGCTTGTCATTACTGCAGTGGGTACCAGGAAGGGAGAGAGAAGGGTCACAAAGTCACCTGACCAGAGAGGGCTGTTTAAGCGTGTTGCAGCTGGAGTGGACAGTCACAATGAAGTTGGCGCACCATCTCTAAGCTGGCAAGTGAGGCATTTGCCTTAACTCCATTCTTTCCAGAGTTCAAGGAGACCATGACTCCTGAATCAAGTTAGCAGCTGAAAACATGGGCAGAGTACTACAGGAACAGATGCTAGAGAGTAGGGGATGATTGTCTAGGGCCAAAGTGCTGGCTGGGAGCCCTGGTCCTCATTCTGAAGCTAGAGTACATGCTGTGTCTTCTCATGTCCCTTCCATGGCTATCACTTCTCACTTTTCCCAAAAGACCATTATGATATTAGTCACTCACACTTCGATTGAATAAGTATTTTGTAAGAGGATATAAAAGTAATATCAAAACTAGTGGCTGAATAAAAAAATCACATGTCAAGTTATAATCACAACGAAATAGGCTTTTTGTATCTGTGTGGATGTTGGATTTCACAATTTGCAAAATTGTTCTTGTGGTATGTCTTGTTAGATTTCACAAGTGGTAAAGTTCTTGTGGTATGCCTTGTTAAAACAATTACTGATTTTTTTCCTTTCTTTTGCTTCCAAATATGTGGCCATTATGTTGGAATTTTGTACCTAGGCAAAAGTCAAGGTTTGGTTTCAGCCTTACTGGTTAGTCAGCTGTAGGAAAAGACAGCCTCTGGCCCTCAGTTACCCCAGAGCAGGAAGACATCAGATATTCATGATAGAGAGGTCTGAGATGGTCAGTCTCTTTGCAGGAAGCTCCTACCTGCTGAATCAGCACCTGGGAATAACTGCTTCAGCTCTTGCCAATCAGGCCCAATCCTCCTGTTAATATCTTTAAGCCACCATAGAGCTCTTGTCCTTTCCCATGAAGCTAGGGTGGCTACCCTCTACCACAAGTGTTCCTGGAGTCTCACTGGAGTGGTCTGATCTCTCAGACCACACCTTCCTGCACACCCGACTTTGCACGTGTTCTAGTTTGCTTTCTGTTGATGTGGCAAACACCACGAGCAAGCCTCTAGAACCAATTTGGAGGAGGAAAGGGTTTATTTAACTTTTACATTCTGGTCCTTCATTAAGAAAAGCCAAGGCCAGAACTCAGGGTAGGAGTTTGAAGCACAACTGTAGAGTAACACTGCTTACTGACTTATCCTCTGGCTTCCTAATACAGCCCAGGAACCTACTTAAGGGTAGCACTGCCTTCAGTGGGCTGGGCTTTTTTTTTTTTTATATCAATTAACATTTAAAAAATGCTCCACAGGCTCTGCTCCCAAAACCCGTGGGAGAGAGACCTCACCGCCTGGTGAGGTGGGCACTCCTGAGGCTGCAGAGCGGAAGAGACCACCAACACTGCCCACCCCTGCCCACATCCCTGGCCCAAGAGGAAACTGTATAAGGCCTCTGGGCTCCCGTGGGAGAGGGCCCAGGAGCGGCAGGACCCCTGCCTGAAACACCGCCGGAACCTGAAGGAAACAGACCGGATAAACAGTTCTCTGCACCCAAATCCCGTGGGAGGGAGAGCTAAACCTTCAGAGAGGCAGACACGCCTGCGAAACCAGAAGAGACTGCTCTCTGCACACATTGCTGATTCAGAGGAAAACACGGAGGCCATCTGGAACCCTGGTGCACGGAGGCTCCCGAAGGGGACAAGAGATCTTCCCGGTTGCTGCCACTGCAGAGAACCCGTGGGCAGCACCCCGAGAGTGAACTTGAGCCTCGGGACACAGGTAAGACCAACTTTTCTGCTGCAAGTGACCTGCCTGGTGAACTCAAGACACAGGCCCACAGGAACAGCTGAAGACCTGTAGAGGGGCAAAACTACACACACGAAAGCAGAACACTCTGTCCCCATAACTGGCTGAAAGAAAACCGTAAAACAGGTCTACAGCACTCCTGACACACAGGCTTATAGGACAGTCTAGCCACTGTCAGAATTAGCAGAACAAAGTAACACAAGAGATAATCTGATGGCAAGAGGCAAGCGCAGGAACCCAAGCAACAGAAACCAAGACTACATGGCATCATCGGAGCCCAATTCTCCCACCAAAACAAACATGGAATATCCAAACACACCAGAAAAGCAAGATGTAGTTTCAAAATCAGATTTGATCATGGTGCTGGAGGACTTCAAGAAAGACGTGAAGAACTCCCTTAGAGAACAAGTAGAAGCCTACAGAGAGGAATCACAAAAATCCCTGAAAGAATTCCAGGAAAACACAATCAAACAGTTGAAGGAATTAAAAATGGAAATAGAAGCAATCAAGAAAGAACACATGGAAATAACCCTGGATATAGAAAACCAAAAGAAGAGACAAGGAGCTGTAGATACAAGCTTCACCAACAGAATACAAGAGATGGAAGAGAGAATCTCAGGAGCAGAAGATTCCATAGAAATCATTGACTCAACTGTCAAAGATAATGTAAAGCGGAAAAAGCTACTGGTCCAAAACATACAGGAAATCCAGGACTCAATAAGAAGATCAAACCTAAGGATAATAGGTATAGAAGAAAGTGAAGACTCCCAGCTCAAAGGACCAGTAAATATCTTCAACAAAATCATAGAAGAAAACTTCCCTAACCTAAAAAAAGAGATACCCATAGGCATACAAGAAGCCTACAGAACTCCAAATAGATTGGACCAGAAAAGAAACACCTCCCGTCACATAACAGTCAAAACACCAAACGCACAAAATAAAGAAAGAATATTAAAAGCAGTAAGGGAAAAAGGTCAAGTAACATATAAAGGCAGACCTATCAGAATCACACCAGACTTCTCGCCAGAGACTATGAAGGCCAGAAGATCCTGGACTGATGTCATACAGACCCTAAGAGAACACAAATGCCAGCCCAGGCTACTGTATCCTGCAAAACTCTCAATTAACATAGATGGAGAAACCAAGATATTCCATGACAAAACCAAATTTACACAATATCTTTCTACAAATCCAGCACTACAAAGGATAATAAATGGTAAAGCCCAACATAAGGAGGCAAGCTATATCCAAGAAGAGGCAAGAAACTAATCGTCTTGACAACAAAACAAAGAGAAGAAAAGCACACAAACACAACCTCACATCCAAATATGAATATAACAGAAAGCAATAATCACTATTCCTTAATATCTCTCAACATCAATGGCCTCAACTCCCCAATAAAAAGACATAGATTAACAAACTGGTTACGCAACGAGGACCCTGCATTCTGCTGCCTACAGGAAACACACCTCAGAGACAAAGACAGACACTACCTCAGAGTGAAAGGCTGGAAATCAACTTTCCAAGCAAATGGTCAGAAGAAGCAAGCTGGAGTAGCCATTCTAATATCAAATAAAATCAATTTCCAACTAAAAGTCATCAAAAAGATAAGGAAGGACACTTTATATTCATCAAAGGAAAAATCCACCAAGATGAACTCTCAATCCTAAATATCTATGCCCCAAATACAAGGGCACCTACATACGTAAAAGAAACCTTACTAAAGCTCAAAAAACACACATTGCACCTCACACAATAATAGTAGGAGATTTCAACACCCCACTCTCATCAATGGACAGATCATGGAAACAGAAATTAAACAGAGGCGTAGACAGACTAAGAGAAGTCATGAGCCAAATGGACTTAACAGATATTTATAGAAGCGTTCTACCCTAAAGCAAAAAGGATATACCTTCTTCTCAGCTCCTCATGGTACTTTTCTCCAAAATTGACCATATAATTGGTCAAAAACGGGCCTCAACAGGTCAGAAAGATAGAAATAATCCCATGCGTGCTATCGGACCACCACGGCCTAAAGCTGGTCTTCAATAACAATAAGGGAAGAATGCCCACATATACGTGGAAATTGAACATCTACTCAATGATAACCTGGTCAAGGAAGAAATAAAGAAAGAAATTAAAAACTTTTTAGAATTTAATGAAAATGAAGGTACAACATACCCAAACTTATGGGACACAATGAAAGCTGTGCTAAGAGGAAAACTCATAGCGCTGAGTGCCTGCAGAAAGAAACAGGAAAAAGCATATGTCAGCAGCTTGACAGCACACCTAAAAGCTCTAGAACAAAAAGAAGCAAATACACCCAGGAGGAGTAGAAGGCAGGAAATAATCAAACTCAGAGCTGAAATCAACCAAGAAGAAACAAAAAGGACCATAGAAAGAATCAACAGAACCAAAAGTTGGTTCTTTGAGAAAATCAACAAGATAGATAAACCCCTAGCCAGACTAACGAGAGGACACAGAGAGTGTGTACAAATTAACAAAATCAGAAATTAAAAGGGAGACATAACTACAGATTCAGAGGAAATTCAAAAAATCATCAGATCTTACTATAAAAGCCTATATTCAACAAAACTTGAAAATCTGCAGGAAATGGACAATTTCCTAGACAGATACCAGGTACCGAAGTTAAATCAGGAACAGATAAACCAGTTAAACAACCCCATAACTCCTAAGGAAATAGAAGCAGTCATTAAAGGTCTCCCAACCAAAAAAGAGCCCAGGTCCAGTCGGGTTTAGTGCAGAATTCTATCAGGCGTTCATAGAAGACCTCATACCAATATTATCCAAACTATTCCACAAAATTGAAACAGATGGAGCACTACCGAATTCCTTCTATGAAGCCACAATTACTCTTATACCTAAACCACACAAAAGACCCAACAAAGAAAGAGAACTTCAGACCAATTTCTCTTATGAACATTGGCCTTAAAAATACTCAACAAAATTCTGGCAAACCGAATCCAAGAGCACATCAAAACAATCATCCACCATGATCAAGTAGGCTTCATCCCAGGCATGCAGGGATGGTTTAATATCTGGAAAACCATCAACGTGATCCATTATATAAACAAACTGAAAGAACAAAACCACATGATCATTTCATTAGATGCTGAGAAAGCATTTGACAAAATTCAACACCCTTCATGATAAAAGTCCTGGAAAGAATAGGAATTCAAGGCCCATACCTAAACATAGTAAAAAGCCATATACAACAAACCAGTGGCTAACATTAAACTAAATGGAGAGAAACTTGAAGCAATCCCACTAAAATCAGGGACTAGACAAGGCTGCCCCTCTCTCCCTACTTATTCAATATAGTTCTTGAAGTTCTAGCCAGAGCAATCAGACAACAAAAGGAGGTCAAGGGATACAGATCGGAAAAGAAGAAGTCAAAATATCACTATTTGCAGATGATATGATAGTATATTTAAGTGATCCTAAAAGTTCCACCAGAGAACTACTAAAGCTGATAAACAACTTCAGCAAAGTGGCTGGGTATAAAATTAACTCAAATAAATCAGTAGCCTTCCTCTACACAAAAGAGAAACAAGCGGAGAAAGAAATTAGGGAAACGACACCCTTCATAATAGACTCAAATAATATAAAATACCTCGGTGTGACTTTAACCAAGCAAGTGAAAGATCTGTATGATAAGAACTTCAAGACTCTGAAGAAAGAAATTGAAGAAGACCTCAGAAGGTGGAAAGATCTCCCATGCTCATGGATTGGCAGGATTAATATAGTAAAAATGGCCATTTTACCAAAAGCAATCTACAGATTCAATGCAATCCCCATCAAAATACCAATCCAATTCTTCAAAGAGTTAGACAGAACAATTTGCAAATTCATCTGGAATAACAAAAAACCCAGGATAGCTAAAACTATCCTCAACCATTAAAGGACTTCAGGGGGAATCACTATCCCTGAACTCAAGCAGTATTACAGAGCAATAGTGATAAAAACTGCATGGTATTGGTACAGAGACAGACAGATAGACCAATGGAACAGAATTGAAGACCCAGAAATGAACCCACACACCTATGGTCACTTGATTTTTGACAAAGGAGCCAAATCCATCCAATGGAAAAAAGATAGCATTTTCAGCAAATGGTGCTGGTTCAACTGGAGGTCAGCATGTTGAAGAATGCAGATCGATTCATGCATATCACCCTGTACAAAGCTTAAGTCCAAGTGGATCAAGGACCTCCACATCAAACCAGACACACTCAAACTAATAGAAGAAAAACTAGGGAAGCATCTCGAACACATGGGCACTGGAAAAAATTTCCTGAACAAAACACCAATGGCTTATGCTCTAAGATCAAGAATGGACAAATGGGATCTCATAAAACTGCAAAGCTTCTGTAAGGCAAAGGACACTGTGGTTAGGACAAAGCGGCAACCAACAGATTGGGAAAAGATCTTTACCAATCCTACAACAGATAGAGGCCTTATATCCAAAATATACAAAGAACTCAAAAAGTTAGACCAAGAGGGAGACAAATAACCCTATTAAAAAATGGGGTTCAGAGCTAAACAAAGAATTCACAGCTGAGGAATGCCGAATGGCTGAGAAACACCTAAAGAAATGTTCAACATCTTTAGTCATCAGGGAAATGCAAATCAAAACAACCCTGAGATTTCACCTCACACCAGTGAGAATGGCTAAGATCAAAAACTCAGGTGACAGCAAATGCTGGTGAGGATGTGGAGAAAGAGGAACACTCCTCCATTGTTGGTGGGATTGCAGACTGGTACAACCATTCTGGAAATCAGTCTTGAGGTTCCTTAGAAAATTGGACATTAAACTGCCTGAGGATCCAGCTATATACCCAAAAGATGCCCCAACATATAAAAAAGACACGTGCTCCACTATGTTCATAGCAGTCTTATTTATAATAGCCAGAAGCTGGAAAGAACCCAGATGCCCTTCAACAGAGGAATGGATACAGAAAACGTGGTACATCTACACAATGGAATATTACTCAGCAATCAAAAAACAACGACTTTTATGAAATTTGTAGGCAAATGGTTGGAACTGGAAAATATCATCCTGAGTGAGCTAACCCAATCACAGAAAGACATACATGGTATGCACTCATTGATAAGTGGCTATTAGCCCAAATGCTTGAATTACCCTAGATGTCTAGAACAAATGAAACTCAAGATGGATGATCAAAATGTGAATGCTTCACTCCTTCTTTAAAAGGGGAACAAGAATACCCTTGGCAGGGAAGAGAGAGGCAAAGATTAAAACAGAGACTGAAGGAACACCCATTCAGAGCCTGCCCCACATGTGGACCATATATATATACAGCCACCCAATTAGACAAGATGGATGAAGCAAAAAGAAGTGCAGAAGTGTAGATCGCTCCTGAGAGACACAGCCAGAATACAGCAAATACAGGCAGAATGTCAGCAGCAAACCACTGAACTGAGAATAGGACCCCGTTGAAGGAATCAGAGAAAGAACTGGAAGAGCTTGAAGGGCTCGAGACCCCATATGTACAACAATGCCAAGCAACCAGAGCTTCCAGGGACTAAGCCACTACCTAAAGACTATACATGGACTGACCCTGGACTCTGACCTCATAGGTAGCAATGAATATCCTAGTAAGAGCACCAGTGGAAGGGGAAGCCCTGGGTCCTGCTAATACTGAACCCCAGTGAAGTAGACTGTTGGGGGAGGGGCGGCAATGGGGGGTGGGGAGGGAACACCCATAAGGAAGGGGAGGGGGGGATGTTTGCCCAGAAACCGGGAAAGGGAATAACACTCGAAATGTATATAAGAAATATTCAAGTTAATAAAAAAAATTAAAAAAAAAAAAAGAGTAGTGTAGTGGTAAAAAAAAAAATGCTCCACAGACATGGCTACAGGGCAGTCTGAGCTAGGTAATTCTTAATGGAGGCTCCTACAGATAATACATGACTGTGTCATGTTGTACGTTTTCTCTGATAGAGCCTCATCTCAGTAGCAGTGTTGAGGTGGCCTGTTTTTTGTCTACCTGGGCTTGTGATTTTTTTTTCATCTCATTGGTCTTCACAAATGAAGTCCAGGTGATCCCTGGATTTTCTGACTGTTTGTTTATTTGCAGCTGATACTGTCTGAGTTGGGATGTTCCAAACACTGGAGTCACTGCAAGTTAGAGACATAATTTGGAGTTTGTAGTAAAGCCTGAAAAACCATTATCATTTTGGCGACTTATGGTAACTAAGTCATCCTTATGCTAATGTTACAGCTGGAATACTGTGGGAGTGCTGTAGCCTGCCAAAGCCATGCTCTGTCCTTTGATCTGTGGCCTTTGTGACGTCCTGCTCCATAGCTCATGCCAAAAGACAATGGTTCAATTCATCCAATGTTTTCTAGAGAATGACTCTTGGGAAGATGTCTCCCTGCAAACTGGGCATGGTGAATAAAATACCCAATCAGAAATTCGATTCAGATATTTGAGAAGACTTTTCTTCTGTACCCTGAAGAATGCCTGAGGCTTCAGCTGTAAAATAAGAAATCTTATTTGGGGTTTAAAAGATTTCCTGCCATTCTTTGAGATGAGGAATTGCTTAGATTTCAAAAAAATATAGATTGGAAGGCTGCTTTTGGAGGGACCTACATGGAGATACATGTGGAGAAGCAATCTACACCAGCTGTTGCCAATTACCCCAAAGGCCTAATCTCAACTTTCAGAGCTCAGCACTGGCAGGATTGGACACCTGTATGCTTAGCAGCCCCTGGGTACCGCAGTAGAATGTTCTGACAGCACAGACGCTTATCCTGTCATTGACAACTCAAAATGTTTACATTTTGTTTTCTACTAGGTCACATGTCTTATATTTAGGTTATTAATGGAAAGAACAAGAACTGACCTTTTCCCCTCATTTTTTTTCACCTGTGAATTTTTAATATAAATCCTAGGGAATTGTACACTGTACATTGAAATATCAATATGTTTCAGTGGACAGCTTTCAGACTTACAGGATTAAAATTATTTATTATGAATAAAACTTGTAATTTTGTGTTCAATGTCAGTATGTAGCTTTTAAGTATTATATATGTATTATGTGTATATTCTATCTATCTATCTATCTATCTATCTATCTATCTATCTATCTGGCTAGTTTTGTGTATCAACTTGACACAGCTGGAGTTATCACAGAAAAGGACCCTTAGTTGTGGAAATACCTTCATGAGACCCAGCTGTAAGGCATTTTCTCAACTAGTGGTCAAGGTGGGAGGACTCAGTCCATTGTGGGTGGTGCTGTCCCTGGGCTGGTGGTCTTGGGTTTTGTAAGAGAGCAAGCTGAGCAAGCCAGGAAAAACAAACCAGTAAGTAACATCCCTCCATGGCCTCTGTATCAGCTTCTGCTTCCTAACCTGCTTGAGTTCCAGTCCTGACTTCCTTTGGTGATGAACAGCAACGTGGAAGTGTAAGCTGAATAAACACTTTCCTCCCCAACTTGCTTCTTGGTCATGTTTGTGCAGGAATATAAACCCTGACTAAGACACTATTTATCTATTACTAATGGGAAAACAAACCATGAAATGGGCCTAATTTAGTTGGCTCAACAGTCTGTACTGACTCATTCACCCAAATGCAAACTTATTGAATATCTCCAGGTAGGCGTTGTTACAGGCAGGAAAGTTAAGAAAATTTGCATAGATGTCTGCCATTACTAGCGGTGCCATCTGGCAAATTGATTCATTTAAATGTAGTTGAATCACTTTTGCATTTTTGTCACTACTTAGCCACATGATCAGAGCTGACAGTTGCATGCAAAGCCTGACCCAGGGACAGACAAGAGCCCACTGCTGCCATAAACAGAAAGCTGAATTTAGATGTCAGTATGTTTTGCTGTGACTGTGGCTGGCCTCTTGTACCTGTGAACAGGATTATTCCTATGTTGCAGCATGAGCCAGAATAAAACAAAACAACCTTTTAGAAAAATCTAATCTCTGGACTTTTTAATGTATTCATAATTATTCAGGAAAAGCATCTTATATTGTAGTCACAAACCACTCACTCTGAAAATAATATGAAAGCTATCTGTCTTCCTTCTGGAAAAAATGAACATACTACAAACACATTAAATATTAATTTTCAAGTTATTTGACAATTTCAGACATGTATAAAATGGCATGTAAACATTATAGTTATTTGTTATATTTTGATTATATTCACTGCTCTCTCCATTTTCTTCTCTCCTTCCTACTCTTTCTGTAGGCCTCATTTCAACACATATCCCCTCTTCTGTGTCTTATAAAAATATAACCCATGGAGTTTAATTTATAGTAAGTACATGGCTGTGAGGTTATTTACTGGATCATGGGCTACATCTCTGAAGTAAACCAAGCATTATTAACTACAATAGCTACTTGCCTAAGGGTGAGGCCTCACATACTCCTCCGCCCATCCAGGACAGAACATTGATGGACTCAGTCTCATGCATGTCACCATAGAGACTGTGAGTCCATGGCTGCAATGATCATGTTATATCTAGGAGGAAGCTTTCCACATTACTCTTGCCCATCCTCTGCCTCTTACACTCTTTCTGCCTCCTCTTCTATGATGTTCCCTAAGGTTCTGGGTGATTTAGGACTCAGCACTCAACAGTCATTTTTTCTCAACATTGACCAGTTATGAGTCTCTGCATTAACTACTGCCCACTGTAAAAAAGAAATTTCTCTGTCTGAGGCTACACAGTACTAATCTGAGACTAACATTAAATATTTACTGTTGTAGAACTTGTTTAACCCATATCTGGGGTTTCTACCCTCTTTTGATCATTCAGTTCCTGGATAAAACACACACACACAACCTTTATATTTATAATAAGCTTTAAACAGCACAAGAGCTGGGCAACTTTCTACCCTCTATGTTATTAAATCTATTTCCTATCAATAACCTTGAGTTATTACTTGCTGTATTTCGTCTGAGCTGCTCTTAACTCCAATTGGCCAGCTCTCAGGGCCACATTTTCATGAACACACTTGACCCATTGTGGTCTTTCCTTCCCCCTCCTTCTCTCTCTTGTGGTTCTCCTCCAGACCCCCAAGCGACATGTCTGTGTGACAAAACAACAGGATTTGTTCTCCCATAGAGCCTATGACTTTCCCAGCCATGAGTTCTTGGGCAAAACTTATAGTACCAGCCAGGAATGAACTTACTGCTGTGGAATGAGCTTCAAATTCAATCAGAAAATGTTTGCTTATGCCTATAATGTATGTATGTACAATTCTACTGGTAGACATCTTGACCAGTAGGTAAATATTGTAGCATTCTTGCATTTGGCATCTACCACAGAGTAAACCCATAGATAGTTTTTCTTCCTTAGTGGCCTGCATAGGAACTTCTGGCACAGTGAAAGCTACCAGCAAGGAGGAAGTGCCCAGATAATTTCCCGTTTGCTTGCTGTATGTCTTGCAGCCAAAGTAACCCATGAATTCTAAAAATCTTTTAAGGCAGTAGTTCTCAACCTTCCTAATGATGCAGCCCTTTAATATACTTTCTTATGTTGAGTTGACCCCCAACCATAAAATTATTTTGTTGCTACTTCATAACTGTGATTTTGCTACTGCTATGAATCATGATATAATATCTAATATGCAGGATATCTGATATATGAACCCCAAAGGGGTTCCAACCCACCCTACTGGTCTAAGTTCTCACCTAGGTAAAAACTGTTGCCTGGAAGGCCTTACTTTAAGCATATTTCCTCTGTGTCACAGATATGAAACTTCCATGAATAAAATTCCTCTCTTTAAAGTTAGTAATTTGAGTGAAGACATTGTGTAAAATTCCTTGGCATGCTGTTCGATTGTGGAATATTCCCTTCTTGTTGAGCAGAACCACCAGATAGCACATGGTGATGTGTATGTTGAGGAGATGGTTTATTGTCAGTCCAAAGGTTTGTTGTTGATGTGGTTTGTTTTGTTTTCTTCTTTTCTTTTAATATTTATTTATTTATTTATTTATTTATTTATTGTAAGCTAGATGCCCTGCAGGTGCACTCACTTCAGTTTTGCTTCTCAGTTGGGGTAATAAAAAACATGTTCTTCTGTATACTTGCTGCACATATTTGAATATACTCTTGTGCATTTGTATTCCTCGTTTTGTTTTTGAGAAAATCTACTGACTGTTGGTACCTGCCTACCACTATAGGTTGTCTGTTTCCCTGGTTCTGGGTGGGATGATTTCTGAGGGTGCAATAATTTATAATTGATTATGAAAGTTATTGATCAATGTGAGAACCTATACAATGGTTCCCCGAAGACATTTATTTACTATACTGGAAAAAAAGATTTATTTATTGATTTTATATTAATTTCTGTCTTGAAGTCAGGAGACTACCTTGGATCTATCCATTTTAAGTGTTTTTATTTCAGCAGTTCTGAGAATGAAACATAGGACCTTACACAAGCTAGATAGGAGTTCTACCACTGAGCCACAGCAGCAGTATAATTGGCATTATTAAAAGAGGCAGAAGAGCCACAGTAAGTAGGAAATGTGGCCAGAAAAACAGACTTTGGAGCATGAAGAAGAAGGTGCAGTAGGCCAAGGAACATGGAGGCCTCTAAAAGCTGAAAAACAGAGTACCTCCCAGGAGAAGATGGATCTACCAATCCCTTGAATTTGGTGTACAAGAGCCTTTAGGATTTCAGACATCCAAGTGTATAAAATGAAAAGTTTGAGTTTTAGCATACTTTTGTAATTTATTATAATAAGAACAGAAAAAAATATGGTCATTGATCTAATTTCATAAGGATGAAAGGTGAAACTAGAAGTAAGACCAAATAGGTGTCATTACAGCATTTCATGGATGAAGAAATGAGGATCAGACAGTTTAACCTGCAAGATCACAGGGATAGGATTCAGACTCAGAGATTCCCAGGGCTGTTCATTATCTACTGGGTATCTGGGCTCCTCCTTGCTCAGGCTGCTATGTGGATCATGTTCAATTAGTATTGACAAAGTAGATGATGAAAGAATGAATAGCAAAGTGCTGTCAAAATGTCTACACAGACCTTAATATATTCCTAATGAATAGCAGAGTCCAACAAAGCCTTCACAGTAATTTCTGATAACAAATGTTATTATATCCCATTTAGAAGTGTACCTTTCTAAAAGATGAAAAAAAGACTTCAGTCATTAGAAAGAAATAAAGAAGTCACATCTTATTAACCTAAGCAGCCAGGCTATTTGTAGAATTTCTAAGCCCGGTACACATAGAGACAAAAATAAGGGATCTAGAGCGGATAAACCCTGTCCTCAAGGGGTGTGTCTTGATAAAACTTCTGTTTAGCATTAAATATTAAAAAAACCACAAACCCTCGCTAGCCATATGTTGTCAAGCCATATGGCATTAGAAGGGTATATTCGTCTCAGCAGTGGCTAGTTCTAGGGTACCACTCCATGCTACCTCTAGTTACTCCCTGGTCCCAGAGGCAGTTGCCCTCCTGGCGCTCTGCTGCCAAACTCTGCTCACATTCCCAGCAACTACCCCCTGGGAATCATAACCCACACCAGCCCAACCAAATCAAAACTCTAGAAGTTTGTAACTTAACAATCAGATTTATCTCAGTAATTTATCTCAGTAAATTTACACCCCACAAAACGCCTACACAATAAAGTCAGAGCCAATTGATATGATATGATTTGCTCAGTTAGACAAACCATCCTATAATAATTCATCCCTTATATGATATTCATAGCTACCTGTGTCTAATTAAAGCCACATGGAGAATGATCCTCCTCTTCCTCCTCCATCTTGTCTCTCCCTCTCTCCTGGCTTCTCTCCCCTTTCTAAAATTCTTCCCTGCCTTACTTTTTACTGTCCAATCATAGGCCTTGTTTTATCTTGTGCCTGCCCTCCTTTAATTTCAACCACACTTCTGAATGACTGAGTCAAGTGCTGACAGAAACCTGCAAAAAGAGACAGGAACAAAGCCAGGAGAGGCTGTTCAGCTCAGGAAATGGTAAGTAGGAAGAGACCCAAAGAAGATGGCTGGGTTACTCAGCAGGGAGCATACTCAAATTTTGTGAATGTGAGCATCTTCTAAAATATTAAATCTAGCTGCAGAAGCCTGGAACCTTTCCCAGGCATGCCATTAGCAAGTTACAAAAGCAGTGTTTTAGGAAAACTGAAATCTCAGTCGAAGAATGACACACAAACTCAGGGATTCCAAGAACAGAGAGATCATTCAGTCCTAATGGAGGCATAGGACTGGAATTATCCAAGAACAGTATGAGTTAATCCACCATGAAAGGGGACAGCAGCAGCTTATTGGGCTGGGGTCCTGGGCTGAAGAAAAATGAGAAAGCAGGCAGAACAAGTGTTCTTTTCCTACCTGCATATGCAGTGTGGCCATCATGCTCATGTTCCTGCTGCTCCAGCTGTAAACACTCTGGCAAGTATACCTTGCCCTCCATAACAATGGACCACAACCTCAAACTGTGGGACAAAATGAGACCTGTTTCCTGAAGTTTCTTTTTGAAGGTATTTTGTCACAGCAACGGGGAAAGAAACTAATACAGAAAATTGATACCAAGGAGTGGCGCTCCTTTATGGTAAAGCTCATTGTGTACAGCTCATAAGCCTTTGGGGCACCTTTGAGAGAAGAATTTGGAAAGATTTGAGGTTGTGGAATAGAGAGGCCATAGGTATTGTGAACAGATTTAAATGTCCATCCTGGTAGGAATTTAAAATGTCAGAATTGTATGAGAAATCTAGACATTGGAGGCCTATCTCATGAGGCTTTAGTGTGGAACAAGGACTTAGGAACTGAGCTAAGAGACATTTAGGTTATATTCTAGTAACAAAGCTGGCTGTACTTTGACCATGTCCTGAGAGTTTGATTGAGGCTAAAAACAAAAGCAATAGACTAAGTTGTTGGCAGAGGGAATGATAAGAATAATAGTGTTCAGGCTGTGGCATGGTTGCTGCTGACTGCGTTTGATCAGAGTTACATGGAAAAGAAGCAAAATATATGAAAAAATGTGCAGTTGATTTTTTAAAAGGGTGTTTAAGCAAGTTTAAAGTTGCATATAAGGCAAGTGCCAGATGTACTTATGAAAGAGTTAGCATCCGTTTGATAAGTGATTTCCTCTTAATTGAAATATCTACTTCCAGAGAGGAAAAATGAGGCTAATAAGACTCAGGAAGTAAACAAAACTCACATGTTTCAGGAATTTACTGAAACATACAAAATTCATGAGGTTTTTTTTTCCCAAGGTTGTACAAATATTTAACAGGTGCTGAAAAGAGAAGACACACAGCCAAACTGTCTGCAAGTCCTGAGAGGATATCCAGGGATATAGTTCTCATGTGTTATCATTTATGTTGGATGGGCTTTCCAGTGAGACGGCTATCTTTGAACCACCCATGTTTCTGTAGGTATTGTGCCAGGAAGCGTTTGTGAACTCCAGAAGACCACCAAGGAGATGATGCTGATGTAATTACATTAGGGTCTCTTTATTATAAACTCAAGTTTGGGCTTATTCACCTTATGTATTGTCTGTTGCTTGTGCAATATCAGTGTAAATAGAGATTTATTCAGGTTTTCCCGGGGAAAGTCACACATCAGCATCATGAAAAGGACACTTTATCATCTGCACTGGGACAATAGTAAAGATTCCTTAAGAGTAAGCCTAACATCCTTCAAAGGCCCTGTATCAAATCTATTTGACAACAAAGTCAATGCTACCCCGCTCAAAACAACACCTTAGGCAACTGTTTTCCATATGCAGCTGGTAAGGCACATAGAGGCAAATGTGGCTATTTGAAGTATAAACTGAAGGGTTCTTTGGAAAGTCAGTTAGATGGTATTTTGCTGTGGCAAACTTGTGAAGAAACATTTAGCTAAAGCAGACACAGGAAAAATATATTCTGCTAAAACAAACACCTAAAAAGATATATGATGAAGGGTTCTTTGCTAACAACATGTATGTATTGGTCTGCCTTACATTGTGTAGTTGTCAGGACGTCACAGAGAGAAACACACTAAAAAACTTCTGGTGGTATGCTGTAGTTTCTTGCCAGTTCCAAAGACTTGGGCTGATTGATAAGAGTGATGTCAGCTGAGACAGACTCAGATCCTGAGATAAGACCTGTGGAGGACAAGCAATGTTTGGAGGGTATAAATAGGACTTGACACACAGTGATGGAGGCTGAGTTAAGCTTGCATGTAGAGCTAACTGTGCAGCACTTGTGGGTTGCTGATCTTCCCTTCCCCAAGAGAGGCACAGTCTAGAACTCCTTTCCAGTGTTCCTATTGGTCCCTCATGCTGACTCAAGCTGAGGCTGAGACCTGGCTGTCTCCGCTAGGTTGTTTCACCACTGTTGCTAACTTGACTCTACTGAACTGGACTAGTGGTGTATCTATAAAGTGTTTGTGAGTGGATTAAGCTGCTGCTGCTGCTAACCTGTAAACTAAACTGCTGATTTCCAGACAACACAGATGGGAGTTGCTCCAAAGAACCTTTCTAAAGAGGTCCAATTCCCCATATCCTTTCTTTCCTATTACCTCTAGTGGGTGGTGGGCTAAACGGGAGGTTTAAGCATTTAAGAACATCATTAAAAATAAGGTTTGAAAAAAATTAAAGTTATAGCTATTGTAGAAAGGAACTAGATAACATTCTGAGATAGCAGAAAACCTAGTAGCATCATCCTTACAGTTTTGCATACATGCCAAATGTAGAGAATACAAGCTCATGGAGGGTTGGACAAAGTTAAGGAAGACACTGAGGCCAGGAAATGTATAGCAGAGTTGAATTCCCTGCAGGAAAGCTATGAGAGGTCATTTTGCACAAACATGTGAGAGTGAGCCCCAAATTGCAATGGAGACTCCAATAATATTGAAAATATTAGGACCCAAAGGGGTGTGCTGAGAAAGGCTACAGGCACCAAATGCAGTTGGCTCAAGAGGAGACTATATGTAGTGCAGGAAGTAGAACTGGAAGGGCAGAGATACCCAAGCCTATTGGAGTCCAGATGGTGCCACCATAAGCATCCAGCATTGAATTGGATCCAATATTGAGCTGAAGAGTTTGATATTTTCTCTGCTTTGTTCAATATTGATGTAGTCTAGTTTTTCTTGCTATCTTTCTGACCCTCCCTTTTGTAAATCAGGAATTCTATTATATATATATATATATATATATATATATATATATATTAGAATTATATGATTTCTAATTTTTATTTTATAAGAAAACACAGGACTTCTCAGAAGAGACTTTGGACTTATAAGCAGTGTTGAAATGGTTAGACCGGGAGTTCTCAACCTGTGGGTCACTACCTTTTGGGCGTCAAATGACTCTTTCACAGGGGTCACCTAAGACCATCTTGAATATCAGATATTTATATAAATATTCATAGCAGTACCAAATTCATGATGTAGCAGCAGAAATAATTTTATGGTCGAGGTCATTTCTTCATGAGGAATTGTATTAAAGGGACACAGCATTAGGAAGGTTTATGACCACTGTGAAAGACTGCATGGATTTGAAATAGGAATAAAAGCATTTTTACTATGGGAGCAGGAGTGAGATATAAAGGTTTAAAAATGATGTTTGGGTGTTAGCAATGAGGGTGCTTGTGATGGCTGTTATTGTCAGTGTGAATGAATCTTAGAAACACTTAAGAGACACACATCTGGGTGTGCGTGTGTGTGTGTGTGTGTGTGTGTGTGTGTGTGTGTGTGTGTGTGTGTGTGTGTGTGTGTGTGTGTGATTTCCAGAGAAGTTTAATTGAGGAAAGGAGACTCCCCAATCCAAACGTGGGTAACACCAAGGGTTCACGCTATAGAAAATGAGAGTGGTGAGCTGAGCACAGATGTCCATCTCTTTTTGCTTCTGGACAGTGAGTGCAGAATGAACAGCTGCCTTTTGTTCTTGTCATGAGGACTTGCACATCTGTGCAAGAAAGAATTGTGTCCTCAAACCATGAATCAGAATAGACCCTTCTTTCCTTAACTTGGTTTTTTTTCAGTCTTTTGTTACAATGCTGAGCAAAGCAACGTGTTTTCTTGGAGCTTCTGTTTTGTTTTTCTCTTAGACTTTGAACTATCTAATGCTTTGGGACACACTAGCTTGTAACTTTTTATATGTTTCAGGGCCAATGTTTTCAGTCTTAGTTCAAAATTCTCATGAAGAGATTCTTTGGGCTCTGTGACACTGGTCAACTGTAGAAAGGAGAAAGGGGCTCCAAGAGTACAAGCCTGCTCTTAGAGAATAGGGGGGAAAGCTGGTATAGAGCATGAGTTAGGCAGTCTATCCTCCTTGACCAGCCTGCTCAAAAGGGCTGACATTTTCCCTGGAGCATTAAACAAATTCTAGAAAGAGAAGTGAGAGTGGGCATAAGGAGAAGAAATCTGGGACCTTCTTCTTGGACTTGAACTTAAGAGAGCTGAGTCAGCACTCTCCTGGGTTTTTAGTCAAGAAGGGGATCTATCAGGGGAGGAGAGGCAGCTTGGCTCACTGGGCCCAATTCTGTCACACTTTCATTGTATTACAATAAAGAAATTAAGGGAAATTTGCAAGGAAAAAGGTAACAAATGGTGGATATATTATTTCAAAAGCAGAAAATTGTTTAACCCTTACACTGGGATTGGACAATAGGCGTCTAGACTGATTTCTCATCTCATTAATGAGTCTTAGGGGAGAAATTCTTATTCTAATGTAGTTTTGATTGCTTAGTTCTTAAGTCAGCTTGAACTTTTTTATGATACTAAATTACTCATTTCTATAAGAAAAACATATAAATAGAAGTGAAGTACCTAAGTGTCCAGTGTGGCATTTAAAGATCTTAGGGGATGGGAAAGGAGAAGGTGATAATAAAGGAGAAGGAACAAGTGGCTAGAAAGAGTGGCTTTGATCATTTCCAGAATCATAACATTGAGAGAGCTGACTTCAAGTGTCCTAGGCAATCAGTATCCTTCAGCCAAGACTATCTGGAACATACCTTCAGTCTACAAAGTTAGAACTATTAAACTAGTTGCAAGGTCCACTATACACTGAGGGAGCTCAGGGAATCTTCAAAGAGAGGATCAGGCAAGCGGTGTTAGTTTGGACAAGTTTTATAAGTTAGGCTTTCTGGAAAGCAAGTGATCCCATTTTTGCTGTGTATGGCTGTGTGCAGGAGCCACTGAATCAATTACTCTCAGGTCCTACATTGGAGCCAAGTCTAAACGAGCTGGCATTTAAGGACTTTGGGATTTAGAGTGCCTGTAATCTGCCTAAGTCATCTTTTGTGATTGAGTGGGGCTTATGTTTTTGAAACTGTAGCTTCTGCTTCATCAAAGTCTTATTCTTAGCTCTCACTGCCCCCTACTCCAGGCTAGCTGCCAAAGGTTTTTTTTTTTTTTTAATGTCACCATTTTTGTTGTTGTTGTTCTGGGTAGTTATGGTTATTCTTCTGAAATCCCAATGTGTAACACAAATAGACTTAAAGCCACATAGCCTCCTTCTCACATTTCTCATTCAGAAACTCCTATCGCTCCATAAGCCATTTCATCGTCTCCTTCAAAATCCTATAGTAGTGTGTGGCAGATGTTCTTAGTCCTAACAAACAATGCAGTTCAACAGATGACAATGTCAAGGACATGGAATGAACTCCAAGAATTATTGTCTCCTTCCACTCAGACTTTTTCTGGAGGCCCAGCATGCCAAGCTGCTTCCTGGAAGCGTGTCCTGTGGGGGGTGAGCCAGCCAAATAGCTAGGAGAACAACAGTGAGATACTACTACACACTCACTGCAGGGTTGATATGCTAAGAAAACAAAACTAACAGCTACTGGAAAGGATGTGAAGGAATCAGGGCCACTGTAAACTGAGAAGAATGTAAAGTAGTACAGATACTATGAGTAAAATTGGCACATGATCCAACAGCACCATTCTCGGTATACCCTGAAAGACCAGAGGTGGGATCTTTAAGATATACTTACATATTCACACTATCAGTTAATAGTTCCAGTATTTAACAGCCAGACACTGGTCATGACAAGTGTCATTGATTCCTGAATAGAGAAACAAAGTGCAGAATAACCATACAGGGAATGTCCCATCACTTCAATGGCAATGTTATAGCACATAGGCACTTTGAGGACATTGTGCTAAGTGACATAAGCTAGTCACAAAAGACACATATATGAGTTCAGATAAAGGAGATATACAGGACAGATAAATGCTCAGGCAGATAGAATGCTGAAAAGGGAAAGAGGAGAGTTATGAACTAGTGTAGAGTTTCATTTGGGAAAGAAGTTATCCTTGAGATGAATGCTGGCAATGGTTGTGCTATAATGAGCAATGTGTCATAACAACATGTTGGACAACACGGTTAAAATGGTAACTTTCCAGTTATATGCAACTCACCATAAATGTAAAGCTTAATAAAAGTGCATGGCATGTGGTGGGACACCTATAATTCTACCTACTCAGAAGGCAGAGGCAAAGAATTGCAACTTTAACCATTACCTGAGCTACAATAAATTCAAGGCTAATTTAGAGAACTTAGACCCTGAATCCAAATAAAATATGAAGTGGTCAGGAGACATAGCTCAGTGGAGATCACTTTTCTAACCTGTGTGATAACCTGGGTTCAATTTCCAGTACAAAAGAAAAAAGAAAAATAAAAAGAAAGCAATTATCAGCAGATGGTAGGTATTGAGGGCTAAGGAAACCACATTTTCATGCTAAGTAAAGGGGCATTGTCCAAAGCTGAGGCCAGAGGCTGGGTAGTGCTAGAATGAAATAATTTAAGGGATGTTTCTCTGAAGGGCAGTTGCAGATGCTGTATAGTCAGGGGTAGTTAGAGTGAGGGATACAAAATCAGAACAGTTAAAGACAAACTTCTCCTCTTTCCTCTTTCAAGAATGTTCAGTGAACTCTAGAGTATCGATTGCTGGATGTGAGA
Source organism: Rattus rattus (assembly GCF_011064425.1). Taxonomy (NCBI): domain Eukaryota; kingdom Metazoa; phylum Chordata; class Mammalia; order Rodentia; family Muridae; genus Rattus; species Rattus rattus. The sequence goes on from NC_046167.1 coordinate 38,961,029, forward strand.
GGCATAGTCAAGAAACTATTGAAATGTTCACTCCATTATTGTGAGTGTGTTACTGTGTGTGTGTGTGTGAGAGAGAGAGAGAGAAGAGAGAGAGAGAGAGAGAGAGAGAGAGAGAGAGAGAGAGAGAGAGAGAGAGAGAGAGAGAATATCCTGAGTATCTGGAAGAGTGCAAAGCAGAGAGAAAAAGAACTGGACAAGTCTGGGTTTATTGCAAGCAAGGATAGCCGAGACTAGCAAGTGATGGTAAGAAAAGGAGAGAATAGCAAGGTGGTGAGAGAGCAAGGGAGAGTGAATAGTGGAGAATAGTAGGTTATAAGGAGGAAAAGTAGCAGGGGGAGGGAAGTCCATGAGTTGGAGCAGGCCTTTGAGTTAGGAAAAGGGTAGAGGTAAGAAAGGCCTGTTGTGTCCTAAAAAGGAAAAAGAAGCCAGCAATATGTTTGGTAGAGGCATGGTACGCTTCGGGGGAAGGAAGTGTCTCTGCAGACACAAGCCGTGACATCCCTTCCCCTGAGTACCAGCCACACTAAGAGTGTAGTATAGAATAGAGTTTATTTAGGACATGGGGAGGGGAGTTGGGGGGTAGTAAAGACAGAAAGGCAGAGAAAAAGAGAGAGAGAGAGAGAGAGAGAGAGAGAGAGAGAGAGAGAGAGAATAGAGGAGTAAATGCCCTCTGTGAACATGTGGGTGGGGGGAATCAGGAGAGAAGACAGAGAGGGAAGAGGGTTAAGAGTGCAAGAGAATATACTAAGGATGAGGCAAACAGCCCCTTTTAACATGAGTCAGGCACACCTGGCTGTTACTAGGTAACTGTGGGGCTAACATTCCTAGAAGAAATGCTAACATTCCCCTCTTTTAGATTGATTAAAAAAGGAAAATTTAGAAAGAGGTGATAGTTAAACAGGAATGTGGTCATCATGATCTTTAGCTACTTCCTGCTGACTTTGGGGTGACATGTCTCTGGGAAACCCAAGAAAATGGGTATGGGGATGTTGGTCCAGTCTTAGGAAAGTTGGCTATTTCCTTGCTGTCCAGGGTCCGTGGATAAGTAAGAAGGAGAAGGTCTAGAAGGAGTATCTGTGTCTGTGAGAGAAGATTTGGCGTCTGTGAGTTGCTTCTCTGGAGTTGTCCTGGATGTAGTAAATGTCAGGTCTTGACAAGATGCTGAAACACACACACACACACACACACACACACACACACGCACACGCACACGCACACACACACGCACACGCACACACACACACACATTACAAGTAGAGAACAAAGTTAAGTACATTTGGTAGAAATTTTTTTTCTTTAGGTATACATTTGAAACCCTTAGGTCTTGGTGGTTGGGGGTGAGGGAAGTCCCAATCCCAGGGCACAGGCAAGGAATCCCACCCTCTGGAATAGGTAGCAAGTGGGACATTAGGCTATTGATTGGCAGGTGTACTTATCTGGATGGAGTCTATTTGGTCCATGAGAGGTAGATCTGAGTGGGTTTCCTGTAGCTTATAAGTTTACAAAAGAGATAAATTTGTTAACAACATGAACAGTCTTTAACATGAGCTTAGGGAAGACAAAAACTTTTGTGGAGCAGAAGGACCAAGAAGGGCTTTGTTCTCCTGTCTAGGAGACTGAATATACGAAAATTTAACATAATGAGAAACAATTTTAAGTTTACACTTAAAAGACAAAGGAAATGAAAAACTTTGACCTTGTGAATATAGCTGACCATATAGTTTAGTATGAGAAACACCTTAAGTCTATAGTTAAGAGGACAACCAAAGGAAGCTCATATTTGAGTATGACATAGCTGATAGTATAGATTCAGCATGAGAAAAACTTTCTTAAAAGGCAATCAAAGGAAACTTAAAATTTGAACATATGATTATATAGTTGGATCATATTGTGCAAAGTTTTATTAGGGTTAGACTAATTTATAAGAACTATATTGGTTAATGTTAGGACAATGGCATAGCAAGGAGAGGAAAATATGAAGCATTTAGTCACTGGGAACTGAGTTTAGATAAGGAAGTAACAGAGGGTTACATATGTGAAAACTTACATTTGAACTTGTGTATCCTTTATCATGAAGTCTATGACTAAGGCAAACCGATCTGACTTTGATAAGCAATCTGGTAGCCTTAGCTAATTAACAAATTGACTAATGAGCTAATATAGTGGTGGATTGCCTTAGGGCAAGGAGCTAAGTCTGTTTTCTAGCTATCAAGCTGCAGTTAGCTTAGCTGTCAGTGTAATCAGAAATCTGGGAAGAATAAATTAAAATCTAGGAGTCATGTATTAGTTAAAATGACAGAGGCTGCTCTATAGTCCACTCCCTAAACAGTTCCCAGGTCCCTGTTGTCTCCATGGCCACTTGGGTAGAGTCAGTCTGGCCAGCAGGCTCAAAAGACAAAAAGCTTTTTTCCCAGTGGAATAGGTAAATGCAAGAAAAATGACCCACCTTAACTTGGGAAATATGAGACATTTAACTCTCTGGGTATACTTTGTTTGTTCACAGTGTAGGCCAAGCCTGGCAGTGGGCAAAGCATAGAGCAGTGTTTCTCAGTGGTTATCATACCACAACCCACCCAGTCTTATCTCTGTGCCCATTATCTTCTCAGAGACTTGGGGGGGGGCTCACTGTTAGGCTTTGGAAGTTTCTATCTGCCATTAAGATTATACATTATTATATTGAGCAGATTTCTGACAAGATTGAGAGCAGGTCTATTAAGTGTAATCAAGCTAGACAACCTGTATTTGTTTAAGTACTTGTTCTAGGTGCATCTCACAAAGAGAGCGCATTGATTGTAATTTAATGGCAGTAGCAAAAACAAGGCTAAGCATTATATTTAAGGCAGTGATCTTTAACTCTTTCCTGTTTAGAAATCTCAGCCTTAGCGCCATCTTCCTTGAAATTCCTGTGCCATGAGAGCAGAAGTGGCAGAAGAAGCAAGTGCACAGGATGAACTGCAAGAGAGGATGAGACAGTTGTCCAAGTATCTTAGAAAGGACAAACACATACGAACATCCAGTTGAATCTAAGTCGTGGAGTCTGAAATGTGCACAGCAGGCCGAGGTGAGAGCTGAAGCCTGAATTGTGGCCCAATACCTCACGAAGTTGGGTTGTGCTCAGAGCAACTCTGGGCTGGTACTGCAGAGCTGAGTTCCCTCCCTCCTTGAAGAATCCCAGGCCCAGTTCATCTGTATCCATGGCATTCAGAGGAAGGGAAGTGCCTAAAGTAATGTTCTGTCCCCTATTGAGTGGTCTCAAGGCAGTGCAAGGAAGTTCATGTCCATGCCATGAAGCACCAGACAGCTAGATTGAGTGGGATGGGGACTAGAGATAATGTGGAGAGCTGAGGCAGGAGCCTCAGGAGCAGGAACAAGAAAGTGAGGAGAGGATTGGCAGGTCAGAGTCCCAAGCAGAGCACAAGAGCATTGGTGGAATGGCCTCTTTTTCCATGAGGCAGAATCAATGGGGTAGGGAACCAGGAATGAGGGTAAATCAAGGGGGAGGGGAAAAGCCTATAGATCACTAGTGAGAGAGTTGTTTTTTAAAGTGCCAGTTAAGTGGCCATGTAGAGATATGACTTGCTGGGTACTGTGCATTAGACCTAGAGATATCCCAGTAAGTAGATACAAGGATGTGAAGATCTTCCCTTTGGTTGTGGATGTTATCAAAATGTTCCTGCTAGTGTCTCAAGAACAAAATAATGAGAATGAGCAGTCAGGTCTAGAGTTGCTGAGTCATCACATGGAAGCTAGTGGCTGGGTAGGCAAAGAGAAAACCTGCTTCTGAGAGGAAGAGTGGTCACCGTAGGGTCAGAGTTCCTAGAATGAAGATCAGTGACCAGTCATAAAGACTGAATGTCTCTGTTCTCAAGGAGGGCACAGGGATGGCTGTGAGCTCTCGCCCTTGGGACCAGGGGATATTTATGCTGACCAGTAGGTGGAGGGAACTTACCAGTTCCCTGAAGTTTGGGTGGATTGGTCTTGCATTCAATCCAGTGGCTGTCCATGTGGCAGGGGATGTGAACCTTCAAGTTTCCAAATCCGAGTCACCTGACACCAATGTTGCGTTTTATAAAAAAGAAAATAAAAGCCAGGGATATGTTTGGTAGGGTTACAGTATGATGCAGGCAAAGGGGTGCCTCATTTTGGGGGGAGGGAGAGAGAGAGAGAGAGAGAGAGAGAGAGAGAGAGAGAGAGAGAGAGAGAGAGAGAAGAGTAGAGGCAGGCCATGAACACGTTGAGAGAGAAGAAACAGGGAAGAGGGTAAGAGTGTAAGACACTCCAACATATGACAAGGTCACATGCTCCACTAAGTTCATGAGAGCATCTTCACTAAATGAGTGCATATTGCTGATCTAAAAGGGATATCTTCTTGTAGAAAATTGAAAACAGACCATCATATTTATCAGTCTGCACACTGAATTAGAAAGATAAGGGGACAACGGAGTGGGGAAGTCAATAAAGTCAAGACAGGCAGCACATTTTTGACTTGTGTGCCTTGGTTACATAACAGGATAATGGTAACTTCCTTCTTTGCATCTCTTCCTGGTGGATGCAAGTTCAAGTGAATCAAAGGCTTCAACATAAAACCAGATACACCGAAAAGAACATCAAGAGCTCAGGCACAGTGATCAATGGTAAATAAACTAAGAAGTTTCTGTAAGGCAAAGGACACTATCACTAGCACAAAAAGGCAGCCTACAGACTGGGAAAAGATCCTTATCAACCCTACATCAGATGGAGGGCTAATACCCAAAATAAAGAATTCAAGAAATTATACCAACAAACCAAATAACCCAATTTAAAAATGGGATACAGAGCTAAACAGAGAGGAATCCTTAGTAGGTGAGAAAGACTTAAAGAACTGTTCAAATCCTTAGTCGTCAGGGAAACACAAATCAAAGACTCTGAGATTTTATCTTATACCATCAGAATGGTTAAGATCAAAAATTCAAGTGACATCACATGCTGGTGAGGATGTGGATCAAGGTGAATACAAATTTGTACAACTACTTTGGAAATCAATTTGTCAGTTTCTCAGAAAATCATGAAAAATTTTATCTCAAGACCTAGCTATAGCACTCCTGGGCACATACACAAAAGATGTTCTACCATACCACAAGGACACTTGCTCAACTATGTTCAAAGCAGCTTTATTTGTAATAGTCAGAAACTGGAAACAACCTAGTGTTAGGAGATAGTTTGCTGAGTTCATCCATCTCAGGAAAAAAAAATCCACCTTGTTGGCGGGGACAAAACTATTCCTAGGCCCTGGAGTTCAACTTCTATCCTGCTTCTTCAGATGTTTCATGTTTGTCTTTTAGCCAGTAAAGGATGCAAAGAAGAAAGATGCTGTTATCCTGTTATATATGTAAGACTCTGTCATACATGAGCTGCCTGTCTTGACTTAACTGACTACATGCACTTTGGCCACTCCCCTTTTCCCTTATCATTCTGAATTCTGGGTCTCTTGGTTCAACTGACTACATGCTGCTTGCCCATTCCTTTGTTCCTTTATCACTCTAGATCCCAGGTCAGAGTCCAAGACCTAACTGCAAAAACTGACTCAAGGACCCTGAAAGTAGGTGACCCATATAAGGCCCAGTCACCAATGTTAACCTCACAATATCCTACCCTGTTCCCCCTTGTCTTGTGTGTTCCCATCCTTTAAAAATGCAGTCCAATCTCCCTTTGGGGGTGCAGTTCACATCTCTGTCTCGTTGCTCTAACAGAAACTAAACCTTTTATTTCAAGCTTTTATCTCTGAAGTGAGTTTTCTTAGCTTCCACCCTGGACCCAACACTAGATGTCCTTAAAACAAAGAATGGATAAAGAAAATGTGTTATATTTGACACAATGGAATACGATTCGACTATTAAAAACAAGAACATCATAAAATTTGCAGGCAAATGTATCAAACTAGAAAATATCATTCCTGAGTGAGGTAAGCCAGACCCAAAAGGACATGCATGGTATGTATTCACTGATAAGTGGATATTAGCCATAATGTACAGGTTAACCATGCTGCAATCCACAGACCAAAAGAAGTGAAGTAAGAGGGAGGGACCAAAGAAGGATGCTGAATATCGCTCAGAGGTGAAATTAAACAGTCACATAAAATAGATGGAAGGAAAGAACTGGACGGGAGAAGGGGTAGAGAAGGGAACAGGGTGGAGGTCAGATGTGGGGATAGGGGAGGGCTGGGATAGAGAACAGAAATGGGGTAGGGGCTTAGCCTGTCTTCTGAGAGAATTCATCCAGTAACTAATAGAAACAGATACAGAGACCCACAGGCAAACAATGAGCAGAGCTTGGAGAGTCCTGTGGAAGAGTTAGGGGAAGGAATAAAGGGTCAAGGACACCACAAGAAAATCTACAGAATAAACTAACCTGGGTCCATGGTGGTTCACAGAGACTGAACCACCAACCAAATAATAAGCTGGACCTAGACCCCTTACACATATGTAGTAGATGAGAAGCTTGATCTTCATATGTGTTTCCTAATAATGGGGGGGGGGCGCTGTCTCTGACTTTGTTGTGGTTCTTTTGATCTCTTTCCCAAAGGTGGGCTTCCTTGTCTGACCTCAGTGGGAGAAGATATGCTTAGGCTTGCTGTGATGTGATGTACCAAGAGTTGGGTACCCATGCAAGGCCTCCTATTCTCTGGAACAAGGGGCATAAGGGTGAGACTGGGAGCAGTGGAGAGAGGTGGGCTTTGATCAGGTTATAAAGTAAATAAATAAATTAGTGGAGAAATAAATAATTTCTTCCTATAAGCTCTCTAAACACCACCAACTAGGTAGCAAGTGTTCAAATATGTTACCAATTGTGACATGCCTCACTCACACCATAACAGTAGTTCACCAATGAGATACCTATGCTTCCATGTATATTGCATCACTAATCACATGGTCCATGCTATGACAACAATCTAAATGTCCATCAATGGATCAATCCCTAAAGGTAGTGTGGTAGAAATAGTCAATGGCATACTATTCAGTCTTTAAGAGGGAGAAGCCTATTGTTTGTGGCAATATGAATGAACCTGAGGAATGTAAGTAAGCCAAGGATCAAGGTAAATTATACATGATTTCAGGCATGGAGACAAGGCATGGAGACAGGCAAGTTAGACAGACAAGTAAGGAATAGAATGATGGTTACTAAGAGCTGAAGTGAGAGGGAGGGAGTGGTAATCACCTAGCACAGTAGTTCATATGGATGAGTGGAGACTTTCACAGAAAGATATTAGTAAATAAGAGATTATCATTTATTTCAAAATAATTAGAACAAATTTCATATGTCTCTAGATAAAAAGTAATAGGTGAGGTGATTGATATATTAGCTTATTTTAATCATTTTACCTGTATAGCATATTTAATTAAGACTTATCATCACAAATATTAATAATACCTTTATAAAAACAAAAACTAATTGATACATAGCCTATATGTTTAACTTTGTTAGCTTGTAATGATATCAAATGAAAATCTTCATGCTGTGGGAGGGAAAAAAATCTTCAGTGAAGATTTTAGGCAGGCTGCAGCTTTCCAGTAACATGTGGAGTAAGAAGTGAGGTCATAAATTACAGCTTCCAAGTGTTCTCAACCATCCTGGTGCTGCAACCCTTTCATACAGTTCCTCATGTTGTGTGGCCCCCAACTCTAAATCCGAGTTTGCCTCCTGGCCTCAAGCTTCTGAAATAACAACTCTGAGATTCAAACTATACATTAACAAATACCTTGGCCAATTAGTCTTGTATAGTTCCTCAATAGCTCTTAAGTTAATCACCCATTTATCCTAATCTAAGTTCTGCCATTTGACTAATTTCCTGATCCTCAGCTGAATGTCACAATCCTTCTTTCTATGAAGGTTGACTCCTTCCATGCCTACCTCTGTCCTAGAATCCTTACTCCTGTTGGATGGCCCACATTCTATTTCCTGTCTCTGCTACAGTTAGCTACCATTGAGAGGTGTTGTATCTGCACAGTATATAGGAGATTTTCTCTACACTCAACCCTAAAATTATTTTCATTGCTACTTCTTAACTATAATTTTGCTACTATGAAGAATCATCAGGTATGGTTTCTGCCTGTGCCCAGAGCTAAAAGCCAGTCAGTAGGAGTGCTGACACAACTGAGAGCAGAAGTAAGACCAACTCTTTTGCACCGAGCCACCCGCCTACAGGCCTCAAGATACACAAACCCAGGAGCAGTCTGGGACAGGACCCTTCTGGTTTCTGCAGGCACCCAGAGATGAATTGGTTCCACAGATCTCTGTACCCAGATCCAGCTGTAAGAAAACAAATCTATAGGAGTGCTGACACACAGACTTACAGGAGGGTCAAACCACTGTCAGAGACAGCAAGACAAGCTAACACCAGAGACAACCTGATGGCAAGAGGCAAGCACAGGAACTTAAGCAACAGAAACCAAGACACTTGGCATCATCAGAGCCCAGTTCTCCCACCAAAGCAATACTGTATATCCCAACACAACGGAAAAGCAAGATTTGAATTTAAAATCATATCTCATGATGATGTGACTTTATGAAGGACGTTAAGAAGGACTTAAATAACTTAAAGAAATACAGGGCAACACAGGTAAACAAGTAGAAGCCTTTAAAGAGGAAACACAAAAATCCCTTAAAGAATTACAGGAAAATACAACTGAACAGGTGAAGGAATTAAACAAAACAATCCAGGATTTAAAAATGGAAATAGAAACAATAAAGAAATCACAAAGACAGACAACCCTGGAGATAGAAAACTTAGAAAAGATATCAGGAGTCATAGATGCAAAACATCATTAACAGAATACAAGAGACAGAAGAGAAAATCTCAGGGGCAGAAGACACCACAGAAAACATTGACACAACTGTAAAAGAAAATGTAAAACCCAAAACATCCAGAAAATCAAGGACACAATGAGAAGCTCAAACCTAAGGATAATAGGTGTAGATGAGAGTAAAGACTCCCAACTTAAAGGACCAATAAATATCTTCAACAAAATTATAGACAAAAAATTTCCTAACCTAAGATAGAGATGCCTATAATCATAGAAGAAGCCTACAGAACTCCAAATAGATTGGACCAGAAAAGAAATTCCTCCCATTACATAATAGTCAAAAATACCAAACACACCCACAAAAAAGAAAGAATATTAAAAGCAGTAAGGGGAAAAGGTCAAGAAACATATAAAGACAGACCTATTAGAATTACACCAGACTTCTCACCAGAGACTATGAAAGGCAGAAGATGAGGGGCAGATGTCATACAGACCCCAAGAGAACGCAAATGCCAGCCCTGGCTACTATATCCAGCAAAACTCTCAATTAACATAGATGGAGAGACCAAGATATTCCATGACAAAACTAAATTTACACAATATCTTTCCATAAATCCAGCCCTACAAAGGACAATAGATGGAAAACTCGAACACAAGGAGGGAAACTACACCCTAGAAAACACAAGAAAGTAATCTTCTTGCAACAAACCCAAAAGAAGAAAGCCACACAAACATTGTTCTACCTCTAACAATAAAAATAACAGGAAACAACAATCACTATTCCTTAATACCTTTTAATGTCACTAGACTCAATTCCCCAATAAAATGACATAGACTAACAGACTGGATATGTAAAGAGAACCCAGCATTTTGCTGCATACAGGAAATATACCTCAGATACAAAGACAGAGACTACCTCAGAAAATAATTCTCTAAGGAAAAGGTCCGAAGTAACAAGCACATTCTAACAAGTAACAAGTAGTGATGCTAATATTGAATAAAATCGACTTTCAACCAAAAGTTATCAAAAAATAAGGAAAGAGACTGCATATTCATCAAAGGAAAAATCCACCAAGATGAACTCTCAATCCTGGCTCTCTATGTTCCTAATGCAAGGGCACCCACATTCATAAAAGAAAGCTTACTAAAACTCAAAGCACACATTGCACCTCACGTAATAATAGAGAGAGATTTCGGGGCTGGAGAGATGGCTCAGCGGTTAAGAGCACTGACTATTCTTCCAGAGGTCCTGTGTTCAGTTCTCAGCAACCACATGATGGCTTATAACCATCTGTAATGAGATCTGATGCCCTTTCCTGGTGTGTCTGAAGACGGCTATAGTGTACTCACATTTAAACAAACAAACAAACAAAATTGATCCATTCTTCTCACCCTGTGTAAAGCTTAAGTCCAAGTGGATCAAAGACCTCAACATAAAACCAGATACACTCAAACTAATAGAAGAAAAAGTGGGGAAGAACCTTGAACACATGGGCACTGAGGAAAATTTCCTGAAAAGAACACCAATGGCTTATGCTCTAAGATAAAGCATCAACAAATGGGACCTCATAAAATGGTGAAGTTTCTGTAAGGCAAGGGAAACTCTCATTAGAACAAAATGTCAAGCAACACATTGGGAAGAGATCTTTATCAATTTTACTTCTGATAGAGTGCTAACATCCAATATATACAAATAACTCAAGAAGTTAGACTCCAAAGAGCCAAATAACCCTATTAAAAATGGGGTACAGAGCTTAAACAAAGAATTCTCAGCTGAAGAATATCGAATGGCTGAGATTTACCTAAAGAAATGTTCAACATTTGTCATCATGGAAATGAAAATCAAAACACTTCACACCAGTCAGAATGGCTAAGATTAAAAACTCAGGTGATAACAGATGCTGTTGAGGATATGGAGAAAGAGGAACATAAAACCACTCTGGAAATCAGTCTGGAGATTCCTCAGAAAACTGGACATAGTACTACCTGAGGACCCAGCTACACCACTCCTGGGCACATACCCAAAGATGCTCCAACATACAGCAAAGACTTATGCTCCACTATGTTCATAGCAGCCTTATTTATAATATCCAGAAGCTGGAAACAACCCAGATGCCCTTCAACAGAGAAATCCATACAGAAAATGTGGTACATCTACACATTGTTATACTACTTAGTTATCAAAAACAATGACTTCATGAAATTTATAGTTAAATTGATGGAACTTGTAAATATCATCCTGAGTGAGGTAAACCAATCACAAAAAAACACACATGGTATGCACTAACTGATAAGTGTCTATTAGCTCAAAATCTCAAATTACCCAAGATACAATCCACAGACCACATGAAACGCTGAAGAAGGATGACCAAAGTGTAGATGCTTCAATCCTTCTTAAAAGGGGGAACAAAAGTATTCATAGGAGGAGATATGGAGACATAGTTTGGAACAGAGACTGAAGGAATGACCATTCAGAGCCTGCCCCACTTTGGGATCCAGCCCATATACATACATCCACCTAATGTAGACAATATTGACGAGGCCAAGAAGTACATGCTGACAGGAGCCTGATGTAACTGTCTCCTGAGAGGTTCAGCCAGAGCATGACAAATACAGAGGCGAATGCTAGCAGCAAACTATTGAACTGAAAACTCCTCCCCATTGGAGGAGTTAGAGAAAGGTTTGAAAGAGCTGAAGGGGCTTGCAGCCCCATAAGAACAATACCAACAAACCAGAGTTCGCAGGGTCTAAACCACCATTCCAACTCTACACATGGACAAACCATGGCTCCAGCTGCATATGTAGCAGAGGATGGCCTTGTTGGGCACCAATGGGAGGAAAAGCCCTTGGTCCTGCCAAGACTGGAATCCCAGTATCGGAATGTCAGGGCAGGATGCTAGGGGGAGGAGTGTTTGGGGGAGGGGGAACGGCCTCATAGATGAAGGAGGAGGGAGGATGGGATAGGGGGCTTATGGATGGGAAACCAGGAAAGGGCATAACATTTGAGATGTGAATTTTAAAATCCAATTAAAAAAAAAGAATCATCAGGTAAATGACTGACATGCTGGGCACTTTGTATGGGGCCCTCAAAGGGCTCACAGACTTCAAGTTGAGATCCATTCTTCTAGGCTCCTTCAGCTCTCCCCCATGATGAGCAGAGCCAGGTGGAAATGAGCCTGTGTTAAGATGAAGCTACTGGAAAGATTCTATCCGCTAATGAATCAGAATTTTGATACTAATATGTTATTCTTGTTTTGTGTTTCTTTTCAGCATTATTTCTTTGAAACCCTTTTCCCTTTCTTTTGGGTGAATAAATTCTTTTTCAACCCAAGGAATGCTGAGATGTTGAGACAGGTGAATTTGTTGATAGGGGTTGCTGTGTTCTCTACAGGATGTTCAGTGGCACCTTGTACCTCTACCCAGTAAATGCCCTCTGAAATCTCACTACTCCCACCACTACATGTGACATTTGCAGTCTGTAGACATTTCAAAATGTCCCATGGAGAGCAAACATGCCCTTGGTTGAGAGCTATTGATCTAAAGATTATGTTATGCATTAATTCCTACTGATGTCAGGTTTCATCTGATATAAGGACAGTTTACCCTACTAACCCAATTTGACTCCTCCTTCCTCCTGCTTTAGTGTCTCAAGGACACCCATTAAATGCTTTGTTAAGTCTGTTGCCTTACATATCATATATAATATATTGAATTTCATATACATCACATATTAAATTTCATAAACATTAACATTAGTTTCTATAATACTTATTGAGGTTAACCTGAATTCAGTTCCTTCTGCCTTTATTAATATTCCTATGGAATCATTTGTACTCTGCCTGAAAGCTTACCCTGCTTGTGTCGATTCTACCTGGTTTTGCATGCCCACCAATGCTGTTTTACTCTCTATGTTGAAAGAAATGTCCTAAGCTGTCAGTTATTTTCTTTCGGCTTTTTAATGATATTATCCCATTGCAATTTGGATTCTAGTTTCTATTGAAGAAGCTCCAGGCGAGTGGTATTTCACTTGGATGGAATGCTGCTTTTATTCCCTGACTGCGGGGAAGATGTCTTTATGTCTACAGTTTCCTATAGTTCATTTGTATGGGTATGGAGCTGGTTTTCATTGTGTGAATCCTAATCAGAGGCTGCTGGACTTTGAAAACCTGTTTTTATTTTTTATTTTTACTTGTGTTGTTGATGTTTGATTTTTTATCATCAGTTTTGGAAGTTAGTTTTGATAATGTACTCAAATATTGTATCTGCCTGTGCTTATTCTGCAGTTTTTGACATTAGTTACATACTTCCTAAGGTTTGGGGGTTTTGATTGTTTGTTGTTATTTGTTTTTCTAATTTTTATTCCTTTTTCCCTTTGTTTCCTTTTCAGTTTGGATATATTCTGCTGGCCACCTTTTTGGTATCTGCTTCGTTCTTCATTATCAGCTATCTTAGTAAACTTAGTCTCTTTTGTAGTCTGCTGAACTAATAGAGCCTATGAATTTCCAGTCCACATTCCAAAGATTCCACTTGAGTTTACATGTACATTCTGATATTGTGAGGAGCCTTATATAATTCATTTTGGTTTGGTTTGGTTTTACATTAAAGTTACCTCAAAGTTGATATTTGATAAATTATATACTGACAGTATTCTAGTTGTTTTTCTGTTTTCTGGGTTTTTTAATCTTGTAAATTTGCATGATTTCTTCCTATTGCCACGCTTGCTAATTTTCCCACTAATATTGAACTGTATAAAAGTAGAAAATGGTGCTTTTCTGCATGCTGTTGTTTTCTTCTGTTCTTTGTTGAACAGATGAGAGGGAGAAGCCCTCTGCCTATGTTAGTGTTGGCGTTGGCCTTCTCTTGCTGGTGGCATCCTTTGAGAGTTTCAAACAGAAGTCAAGAACTTTGCAGGGCCCCTTCCAGCATTCATATCTTCAACACATCTTTTCCCTCTCCAATGCATCTCAAATTGAAATTTCTGCTGAATATGTGCCCTTTCAGAAGTCACTTTCTTCTTATGTAGTCTCAAAATTTAAAGACCGTCAATATCTTGGGGGACGTTTTTCTCAGAAGGCTTTCCCTCAACCAGAGCCAAGGAAACTCAGCTTCCTTGATGTCTCTCCAGTACCTTAAGGTGAGCTGTTTTCTTCTGCTCACTGGTCGTAATTATTTCCAGTGGAATGTTCCTGGGGCACCAACCATTCCATCACAGTCAGAAGAAAAATTCTCAGTGCTCTTACTTTGTAATGGAATCAATATAGTAGACTTAGAAATGCATGGAAATTTTAAACAGAAAGGAAGGATATTTGTGTCATTTATATGCATGCTTTTTGTCTGCCTTCACCTCTTTGAGTTATGCTGTATATAGCAAAATATTCAGACCTTAACTTCAGTTTGATAAGGTTTGACAGATGTGTATACTCATGTAAATACGCCATTTTAATTTTAAAGGTATTTTCTATGTGTTAATTAACCTAATCCACACTAAAATCATTTTGGCATCACAGTCAAATTCATAAATCAAAACAAATTTTCATACTCTGGATTTTATACTATTTAAGCAACTGTGAATTACCAATTTAATATAAATTTCCATACCTGGCTTTTGGGAGGGGAATAAATGTTTTCTAGACTTAAGTATGTCTCTGACTTTTAATTTAAGTTTCTCAAGTCTTAGCTTTCAATAATAAATAATACTCAGGTTGGAAATTTTATTTATTTTTAAACTTTCTCATATAGTAAATCATTCTATTGCTCAAAGATTAAAAAACTACTCAGCATGTTCTCAAATACCCTCATTAGTAAGTCTATTCTGAGTATAACTAATATTTACAGCTCAATATATTCTTCTTGATACTTTATGCATATAGCTTTTTAAAATAAAAATACTCTTCATAAATGTGTATAAACTATTTTCTTTTAAATATTTCCAGAAATAATTTTCCTCATGTCAACAACTGCATTTCTTATTTAAATGAGAATTTAAACGTAAAATATCTTTCTAGTGTTTTCTTTCACAGTACCTTGCTTTGGAAAATGTACATTATTTCCAGTAATTGGGTTGTGCATTCCCAAACTGGGAAAAAAAAAAGGATTCTAATGCTTTTTAAGACATGTGTTTGTGGAATTGCTTAATCAATGTTAGACATGTTCTTAGCTTTAAAATCATGAATGTCAAGGATTTTAAGTATGAACTCATATGATCTTGTTTTTTCTGTTCAAATGATCACTCATACTGCTTGCATTTTTTTCAAATGGACTTTGAAATAGGCTTGTTTCCACACAATAAAGTATATTTGGCTGTGCTATGTGATTCCCTTTACATATGACCGAATATAATTTGGTAGGAATTTAAGAATTGTATGTCTGTAGATTAACAAACTGGATATGCAATGAGGACCCTGCATTCTGTTACCTACAGGAAACACACCTCAGAGACAAAGACAGACACTACCTCAGAGTGAAAGGCTGGAAATCAACTTTCCAAGCAAATACTCGGAAGAAGCAAGCTGGAGTAGCCATTCTAATGTCAAACAAAGTCAATTTTCAACTAAAAGTCATCAAAAAGATAAGGAAGGACACTTTATATTCATCAAAGGAAAATCCACCAAGATGAACTCTCAATCCTAAATATCTATGCCCCCAAATACAAGGGCACCTACATACGTAAAAGAAACCTTACTAAAGCTCAAACACACATTGCACGTCACAGAATAATAGTAGGAGATTTAAACACCCCACTCTCATCAATGGACAGATCATGGAAACAGAAATTAAACAGAGATGTAGACAGACTAAGAGAAGTCATGAACCAAATGGACTTAACAGATATTTATAGAACA